>NC_044977.1:164513249-164719038 GCF_008728515.1 Papio anubis | reverse complement strand
AAAGTGGGCAAAGGATATGAACAGACATTTCTCAAAAGAAGACATTCTTTTTTTTTTTTTTTGAGACAGAGTCTCACTCTGTCGCCCAGGCTGGAGTACAGTGGCGTGATCTCGGCTCACTGCAAGCTCTGCCTCCCGGGTTCACGCTATTCTCCTGCCTCAGCCCCCTGAGTAACTGGGACTACAGGCGCCCGCCACCTCGCCCGGCTAGTTTTTTTGTATTTTTTTTTAGTAGAGACGGGGTTTCACCATGTTTGCCAGGATGGTCTCGATCTCCTGACCTCGTGATCTGCCCGTCTCAGCCTCCCAAAGTGCTGGGATTACAGGCTTCAGCCACCGCGCCCGGCCAAAAATCAACATTTTCTTATTACAAGTAAAACTGCACTAAAATTGGCAAATGCTTTGTGAATTTAAAGTATTCCCTTTAACAATGTTTTTTTTCTTTCTTTTCTTTCCTTTTTTTTTTTTTTTTTTTTGTTACTTTATTGAATTCCAACATGTTCCCATGAGTAGAGGAAGATAGCAGGACCTAGAATTCCCACTAGCCTGGGGAAGTGCATACCATCCACAGTTGATGTTATCCAAGAGGCAACCCATTACTCATACACCACCAGTTGGGTGAAAAGAATTTACAATGGGACATCTCCACCTACAAATTGATGGTTTAGGGGATGATATACAAAGATGGCATCTGGCCATGATAAGGGCAAGGTCAAAGTCTAGCTAGCGTCTTCATAGGAATCACTTTTCATCATATAGCCACGGCATTATACAAAACAAAATTTGAGAGTAAAAGCTACAGAATACTCAGACTATTTCCAAACTAGATGTTGAAAGTCCACCAACTGCCCCAAACACTTCGTACTTACATGCCGAACTACTTCGATCCTTAACTTCTTAGCCTATACCCACAAATTAAAGGATGCTGACTATAACTCCTTCCCTACTTTTGCCTCTTTATTCATCCACTCTAATTTGGCTTTCCAAAAATTAGACTACAATACTCCTGGGGCCAAGGATGTAGGTCCAAGCTCTCTGGGTAACAACCAGTGTGGCTCTGTTCCATGGACTCATGCTCTAACTCCTGCCAACCTTCTCAAAAAAAAAATGTGTACAATTTGGCCAAAGAAGCCCAAAAGAAATTATTTAGCTCCACTTTTTTGCCAATGTGGCAACAATCAAAGCACGTACTCTATAAAAGGTAGTTCACTGACATTTTTCTGGACTGCAAAAACAAGTATTATATGGCATTAAACCGTCCTGCAACCAGCACACTTTTGCTGTTTGTTTACTTCTTCATCCAACAAATGTGTAAACTGATAGTCAGAGGCACACTCTTTGACAAGTTTGAATATGCTGAAAATATGAGAGCCCAAATGAGTGATTGTTTCCACCACTTACAATAAGATTAAGCATTTATCACATAAGGAAAATATTACAATTCGATTGGGAACATAGGTTACAATTCAAATATAAAATACTTATAATATGTGTCCATATCTGACAAACACTGCAATCTATTTTCATGCTATCTTATCAATTTTATCTCATAGAAATTGTAAGCTTCTGTTTGTAAACACTGTGTACACATATAAATATTTATATTTGGCTACAAATAACTATATACATATATGTGTACTGTGTGTGTCTGTGGGTGTATATAAAGGTATATATCATAATGTGCTATAATTCACACCAAAGTTAAGACTGAAGTGATTTTGCATAAAAAATCATATGTTATGACTTCAATAAAGATATTTAGTGAACGTCTTATATGTGCAAGGTCTTGTGCTAAGTGCTAGCTAGCAAGGGAAATAAAGATTAATAAAAAATTTAATATATATGCTCTCAAGTTGCTTACAGTTTATCAGGTAGTCAAAAAGTAAACAAACAACTATTAAGTAAATTTAGCTAAGTGACAATGATAGAGATGTAAACAAAGTGTTATGGGTATTTCAAAAACTATATGTAGATATAGATGTAAAGATGAATATAGATCAAGGTTTGCCATACTTTTTCCATAAAAAGCCAGTTTGTAAGTAAATTAGTCTCTGTGGGCTATACTGGACTCTACCAGTTGTAGCCAAAAGCACCCATAGACAATATGTAAATCAATGGGTATAGCTGCTTTCCAATAAAACTTTATTTATGGACATTGAATTTTTAATTTCTTATAATTTTCACATGATACACTATTTTTCTTTTGATTATTTTTTCAACCATTTAAAAATACAGCAATCATCCTCAGCTGACAAGCAGTACAGAAATGGGAGGTAGGCTAGATTTGGCTTGAGTGCTATGGTTTGCTGATTCCTGATCTAGATATAGACATAGATAAAGAGCTAGAGATCACAACAAATTGGGGTGTGAAAAGTAAGAACTCAGAAAAAAGCTTCCTGGAGAAAATAGTTTTTAATGAGAACCATGAAGGAAAATGTTTTGGAAGAGTTGGTAGTGTGATGGGAATGGTAATGAATGGCAAAGAAAAAAGTAATTTGAGGTTACAAGAGAGCCAGATTAAGGAGTCTAATGTTGGCATTGAGGAGTGCCAGGCTAAGAAGTCAGTAGGCCCTGAGGAATCAAGGAAATATTTTTAAATATGGGGAAAAAAACGATTGCAGCTGCTACGCAGTAGTGGAAAATTGGAGGATTTGGTGAGAAAAGGGATGGAGCTGTTATAGTCATCCAGCTGAGTTATGATAAAGGCTTGATTTTCTAAAGTAGCCATGGGACTGAGAACGGAAGGTGTGATTCAAGGGACAATAATTAAACCAGCAAAACCTAATGGGCAAATGAATATGACGCATGAGAAAAAGGAAGGAAGCAAAGCTAACTATGCGGTTCCCAGTCTAGAGGACATAGAAAAGCTAATGTCATGATCAGAGATAGTTCAGGAATAGTTTCAGAGGGATTTCAGGAAGGATGACTAAAATATCTGGACATACCAAGGAGGTGTAAGCACACAAAAGACTTGATGTTGCAGTGGTTTTGAAAATAGTTTACCAGGTATAACCTATCTTCTTTAACCTGAAGGCCATTGCTCTCATATCATGAACAGTTTGCCATGGTTTCGAATCATCATAGTACATTACCTCCCAGTAAAAGTTTTTTGGATGTTATCAAAATCTGGGTTCAAATGGTTGTCATTCATCTTATATGTCTTGGTAGAGAATGTTAAGTGTCACTGCTGCCAACTATTTCTAAACTTGAACTTTTAATATCTCATGTTAGCAAAAACATCTGAGTAAGTGAATGCTGAACTTCTTTCCCAGCTTACTTCTCTGCTTGCAAACTGTAAGTGTGTTCCTCAAGGGAGTTTGGACTTCAGATGCAGTTTGGGAATCAGTAACATATAGAGTGACGCTTTCCTACAGAACACTCTGCAGTGATGAAACTGTTCTGTATCAGTGCTGGCCAATATGGAGGCCATTAGCCTATGTGGCTGCTAGTGAATACTTGGAATGTGGCTAGTCTGACTGAAAAACTGAATTTTAAATTTACTTGATTTTAATTAATTTAAATTTAAATAACCATTATGTTTATGTGACTAGTGGTTATTTTATTGAGCAGCACAGATATAGATGACAATTATAGCTGAGAGAGTGGTAAAAGAATTCAGTAGGTAATAGGAAAAGTATATACAAACTTCCAGAAAGAGGTGAAATTTAAGAGTGGGAAGAGGCAGAGGAGCTATAAAGGAAAGCATGAGAAAAGGTGGGTAAAAAAAACCTCAAAAAAAAAGTAACTTAAGGAAATCTAAGAAGGAGAAAAGTTTTAGAAAGGAAGTGTGGTTAACAGTTTCAGCAGAAGTGTCATAGACAAGGAAGTGTAAGATGAGGACATTTCCATGGATGGTGGATATTAGGTGGTCACTGGTGACCTTTGATACCTACCAGACTGTAATAGGTGAAGAATCAAATCACAATGGGTTTAAGAGTGAACTAAAATTAAAATAACAATTACAATCACATTCATAGCATCATGCACCAGAACTATTTCAGAATGTAAATAAACAGAATACATCCTTTTCAAATTATGCGTAGTCTAATTCATAAGTTATCAGGCAAAGCAGACTAGGAAGTATATTGAAATGGCTCTATGTCCTGAATTCTAGCATGCCCCCAATTATCAAGTGTGCCATCAATGTAGCAACAGTTTTCTCTGGAGGGGAAAGGGGAAAATTACCACTTACCATGCACATACCAGTTCAAATAGCCAGCCCTCCTAGATTCAAGAGAATATAGTACATACAAAAGAAAAGTGTTTTTCTTTAAAGTGTATGGCTTTTTTTTCTATCAAAGAAGGAAACTTTGCTATATGGATAGATTCTAATCAATATTATCACAGATTTTCACAGAATTCTGGCTAAACATTCTTGTGTAGATGGGAACTACAGTAAAAGATGTATGAAAATTGCCAAGAGAAGTAATAGTTTTAGAAGAACAAAGAGTATGAGACAAGCAGAGGGGTACGTTGACTTGGGTTCCAAAAAAAATGTGAAGACAGTATTATACTGTCATCACTGGTCTCAAAAGAGATGAGACTAGCATAGGAACCAAAAATCACAATGAGCACATTTGAAAGACCACATATGCTTAGGTTAACTCTGGTTTCATGTAAATTCACTTTTGAGTTCTAGTGCCAAAGTACCTTTATCTAAGGTGCTGCCAACATCCTTGGAACTGGCAGAGAGACAGCCAGAGGAGACACAGGCCATTTTTATCTCTCTTCTCCCACCTCATCCCCACTCCTAACTTTCCTGTGCTTCCAGCGGAGAGTCCTACAACTCAGACTTCCTTTACCTTCATCTGTGCAACGAACATCAGCATTGCAGCCAGCTCATAGCTTCAGTTTTTATATACACACTGAAAAATATTCACTTGTATTAAAGAGTGTAGAACAATAGAGCTAGAAAAGACATTTTAAAAACCACTCCCAATCAGATACCTGTCTGAGACAGGTACTTTTTAACCTGCCCCCAAAGATAACTATTTATTTCCTTCTTGCAGATCCCTAGGTACAGAAACATGACATTCTGCCTTATTTGTTTGCTGCAGGATTTTATCCAGTTGTTGCTTATCATGAACAGAGACTTGTATCTTCATGGCAAAATGCACCAAACTTGATACAGGAGCCTTTGTTCAAATGTGTACTATATTTGAATAAACACGTCTGGGTCACTAAGTTCTTCCCAACAAATGTTTTAACATCTTCCTGTTTATTTCTTCCATTTGTTCAATTCACTTCAAAAATAATAATCATTGTTCTTTACCCTTTTGTCCAGTTTGTTACTGTGTCTTGTATTTTTTTTTAATTAGGGAAATTTAGCGCAACATGTTATGCCTCTGATTTTAAATGTCGACAGTAAAGCTCTCCAAACTCATGATTTCCATGGCAAATGTAACTCAGTCTCATTGCCGAGTCACAGAGGCACAAGCATTAACATTTTATGCTATATGACAAAATACTGCACTTTTGGAAAGGGCCAGAATTAATGTTACTATGACAACTCCAAATTTCTGACTTTTATGCATGTAAAATTTCAAGGATATGGCTGCATTATAACACAAGGTTGTTTATAGAATCTCACTTGAGCACTAAGATATTTATTACCAGTTCTCACCGAGACCAATAGAAAGTGTCATACCCCTCCCAATACCAATGCACATTCAGTGAAATAGATGGTAGTGTATATGTGGTTGCAAAATATTATGAAATCGATTAAAATCTTATTTCTTTTCGTAGCTGCTGCACTTATAAACACATATATACAGTATGCAGCACTGGATATAAATACAAATAAAACATAAAGAGAAAACATATAAAACCTCATAAATACACAGTATCCTGCCTTATCAATATTCATTTATGCATATCTCTGCACTCACGCATTAATAAAAGCACATATATTGGATTTGAATGTGTGAGGGATGGATAGTGAAGCTGTAATCAAGATATTCAAGCTCTCCTCTTCATGGAGAAGTATTACATTATCTCTCTCGGTCTATTATGTTTTCTGAAATTTCCAAATGTATGTTTTGGCCTCTTCAACTTTAGTCTTTTGCATTTAAGTAATGAGAAAGTTAAGTGCAATAAATGGATCACTCAAGGGCATTACAAAGAATGTTTTGATCTATTTAGAGCCTTTAACTTCAGAGCAAAGGCCTGGTTTAGTGCGACCTTAGTGAATTCAAACTGTTTTGTTTTACTAACGAGTAAAGCATTTATTTCAATAGAATTAATGTATGACTGGCTTCTCAAAAAGGCTACATTTCAGGAGGGTTGGGGACCTGATTTCTAAACCCTCTCAGATATATTTTTAAGAAAATGTTTTGGTATAAGTTCAACTGATGAAAATTTGAGAAGTACGTGGTCTTACAATTCCAATTTATTTGTATTAGTGATTACTTGTGAATATGTAGTTTTATTCAACAATTCAAAGCTCTGGGACGCCTTTGTGAGAAATGTGGATTTTTTCTCAATAGACTCTTATGTTGCTCCCCAGGGGATACTGGGGTGCAGGGTTCTGCACTCTTCTTTTCACTTGGTAACTGATAATATTGGGCCAAACCTAGATCTGAGATAAGATTACTTATTGCTTTCTGACACTTCCTGTCTCTTAGGTGTCTTCCTTTTCTAGGGCTTTTGTCATTCCTTTGGCAACTATGAATAATGCACCAACACCCTTAGGAAGGACCAGTTGTTTCACAGAGCCAGGATAGATAATTAGCAAATTACATCATTACTTTCCTATTATTGAACCAATCATCAGTATAAGTAAAATGTCCATAGTTTATAAAAGATGTTTGTGCGTTTTGAGTTTTTTTCTTTCTAGAAAGAGTTTACAAAGACATTTACATAGCACTTCTCACGTCTTCTTACTGAAACAACTGGAAGAATGTAATGGGGGCCAGCTGCAGCTTAGGACAGAGTGAGCCACAGGGTCCCGCGCAGGAACTAAAACCAAGCCTCAGAAATGGAGCCTTTGACTTAGTGATAGCTCACATTTACTGAGTTCTTACCAAGAATAAGTCACTATTCTAAGTGCTTTACAGTTACATATTTTAATCCTCACAATAACTCCATAAGGATAAGTACTCTTCTCCTCATTGCATGAATGAGGCAGTGATGCAGCAGAGGGCTAAATGGCTTGCCCAAACAACAGGAAAATACGGAAGCCACAACCTGAACCCAGGCAGTCTTACTCCAGGCCACAATAGATTGCTTTTATTGCCTTAATGTTATCATCCCCCTTAAGGAGATTCACTTTTTCCAGCATGGTTTTGGATCTTCTTGAGGCCCCCCTACTACCATCTTTCATCTGAGGATGGATAGGTCTTACATAAGAGTGAAAGCTTACAAAGCAGTTCCTCTTACTTCAGCTACCTTTGCCTTCTGCATGTTTGATATTCAAATATATCATTGCCCTTAAATCCTCCTTGAAAGAAGAGGAGACCAAACTTAAACTTCTTTATGTTTAAGTTTTAACAGTACAATTCTTCTTTACAATTTTATAGCCTTTTTTCTTATTAAAGTGATAATCCCTTGTTGAAAATTTGCAAAACACCAGAACAATTACTCCTAATAGTTATGCCATGTTAATTATCACTCCTAGTAGTAATGCTATGATAATTAACACTTTAACATATTGATTTTCCATCTTTTCCATGCACATTTTTCATACATTGTATATAGTCATTGCTAATGACATTTAATGCCAGTAAGCAATCATTAATATGTCAGACTATTCTAGGTTTCATAGGCAATCGTGCATATTTACCTTATATCATAAGCCTTAAGCCTTTATGTTATTTATTACCTGTTCAATGGCTTGGTATTTTATTGTGTGTAATATCAAATGTGTCTACAATTGCACATTTGTTCTTTTCTATTTTTAACTGTTATCGATAATACTGCAATGATCACCTCTGGGTGTTCCAGATTATTACTGACATGGATAGGATACATTTCTAGACACAGAATTGCTAGGTCCATGGGCTGACCCATTTCAGGCTCTTTTTGGGTAATTAATACAAATTTTCTTCCTAGAACCTACTATAGAATTATTACTAGAAGCCTGAAACATTTAGTGAAACAACTATTGTTTGTGGAATTTAAGTTAATGGATATGCCGTTTCTGTTATCAAGTTAAATAATAGGAAAGTTCCATGTTTGAAACTCATTAATGTGGACCTTTCAGAACAGCTCTCTCAAAGTTACATGTCAAGAGTAAGGCTTTGGCTTTCACTGAGGACAATTAAGACCAAGTTCATGTGGAAAAAAATATTAAAAATATTGTCTATAGTGTTAGTCAATATTCCTTTAAAAAGGGTAAAAACAAACTGTCCTATCTGATTAACTGGCATACATTCATCTTTTTGCATAGAAAAAAACTGTAATTTTATTTTTGCTTTCACAGTCAGGAAATCCAGAACTAAAACTTAAGTAAACATCATGAAGTTTCCTACCAAATTAAATACAAACTTTTCATTGACAAAATGAAAGATGCCTATCATTTTACCCCAATCATTCTGCCCCGATCTAACATTCTAATTACATCTCCTGTTATGGCCATAAGCTAACTGTGTCCTAGACAATTTTAAGTTCCATCATTTTGGTGATCTCAATTGTCTTCAATATCTTCCTTATATGCACAGTGCCCTCCTTTAAACACCTTATCTGAGTCTTACCTGCTAGCCTATTTCCTTTAGTTGCCTTTTTATGTCCAACTTGGTGACTCAGTTATAGACCCCTAGAGGTCCTCTCTCATGTCAGTATCTTATAGGGAGATAAGGTCTCATATCTTAGATTTATTTAGTGATCTGTATGGAGTTCAATGTGTATTCCTGACAGAAATACAGTGAGGTAAGAAGAGTCTATTACTACCCTTTTATAACCCTTAAGGACTTGAAATTATTTTTTATCATAATAACCTCTAATGAAGCCCTAGTCACTTAAGCTAGCAAGTCATTCTTCCATACAATAGAAACATAAACTGCTAAACAGGTCCCACTTTCATTGTTAGGACTACAGTTTAGTATAAGATCTCAGCTAGAATTCACTGAGTGCTTAGCAAAAAACAAACGTTGACTCAGTACTCATTGTATGTATCTAACCTCTCTCTGAAAGAAGAGGACATTTCTGAAAAGCCCCTTTTCAGTTTACTAAAAGTTTAGGAAGTTCTTACTGTAACCCTGCACCAGAAAACCTTCCTCAGTAGCACTACTTCTACTAGAATAAGTATGTTTTGTAGAAACATCTTTGAAGAGTGCTTGTGTTCTATGTAGAGCCATTATTTTTCAATATGGAAGCTCAAAAAACTAACTAGCTTGTGCCCCTCTGTATCCCCTAATCATTTCCTCTCAAGTTTCCAGAATCACTTGAAGAGGAGTATTCACTTTGTGAACCTTTCTTCCTTTATAACAATTTGACCTGTATGCCTCAGTCAAGAGTAGAGCTGTAAAATGTGGCTAAACAAGGCACTTGAGGAAACAAATTCAGGGTCAGTATTCAACTCAGCCTGGCAAAGAAAAGAATTCACTGAATGAAGTCACCAGGTAATGAGTAGGTTAGAGGCAATTGAATTTCATCTCTGGAGAAGTCTTAAACTCTTGGGAAGGCTAGGGAAGGAAAACAGACTTGTTGATCCAACAGGCTCTTTAAATCTCTCATGCCTCAAGAGTGAAAATGTCCAAAACTAGCCATTGAGATAAGATGAGGCAGCTTTAAAATAGGCAGTAACAGTTTCCCCTAATCTAATTTTCTTTCAAAAACCTGAAACAAAGAAAATGCAGAAACCATCATCCAGATCCTAAAGACCGGGAAGTAGCTAATGGAGCCATATATTCATCATATTGATTGGCCCATTGATTTTTTTCCCCCTTCTTAAGCGCCTGTTTCTTGGTCCTGTGCCAAAGATGCTTTAAAGAGCTTAAACAAAACTTATACCAAACCTTGCCAATGGCTGCCAGGGAACCTACAAACTAACTTTCTCTGTTGTCACAAGTATAGTTGCACAGTTGAATCCTGCCAGAGGAAAATACAGAGTTTTGGATGCAAAAACCTGCTAAATCTGTCTAATTAAGAACCCAAATTGAGAAGGGAAGAAAAAAAAAAGCCTAAGTAGTGAGCCTGTAATAGTTGAGTCAAGAAGGCATGAAGAGAAAGACATTTTCTTAGGTACCCCAGCTAATAAAGATTGAGGGAATGTGATCACAGAATCAGAAATATGAATGGAGCATATTCATTTTCCCAGGACCAACTGCAGAATTTTGAATATTATCAATTCCTTAATCCATTGGTTTCCAAATTCTATGGAGCTTAAGAATTATCTGAAGCATTGTCTAAAATGCAGATTCCTGGATCTACCTTCAGAGAGCCTAATTCAACAGGGAGCGGGACTTTGGAACCTCTCTTCTAACAAGCAGATTCATAGGAAAAGGGGGTCTTTGGATCAAACTTGGAGAAACACTATGAGTGGGTTTACAGAAAAGCTTTATCTGGGGACCACTGTAGATTAATTGGAGAGGTATACAATGGAAGTTGTAGATATTTGGATGATTGATAATTATCCCTTCATTCTTTGTGGTCCATTTATTCTTCTACACAAAGTAATCTAGAAAGTCTCTTGCCAATTTTGGAATAAAAGAGATACATAAAAACTGGTGTTAGTTAAAAAACATTTAACTGCAAGTAGCAGAAACTGAGTAAATGCAAGCAAATCAACAAAATTTTTTCCTGAGGCTACAGTGATGATATCCCATAGAGTTCTGCAGCCTTACAAAGACACAGAGAAGAGGAATTAGAAATTCGTCACAACACTCCACCTCTCTCATCACTGCACTCCTTCTCATGATCTCTCTCGTTCTCTCTCTCTCTCTCTCTCTCTCTGTCTCTCTCTCTCTCTCGGGACTTTCTCTCCCTGTTTCTCAGTTTACAAGACAGGAAATGGCTGCCCCAACCACCAATCCCAACCAACTAATACATACGAGTTCCACACACTGAGACTAAATTCCAAGTCTGTCTTGGGTTGGTTGTTACCTATGATACAATCAATATGGATACATATTGGTCATCTAGAAGTCAGGGGCCCATATGAACGATAGAAGGTAATTCTGTGTGGGGACAGTTATGAATTTAAAGTTTCAATCACATGCTTTCAAGGGTCTCTTTCTACCTCAAATCCTCTCTTCCTGATCAGAGATATGTCACAACAAATCATGTAAAATGTAGCCTTATAGCAAGGAACTATAATGGTCCAATCTTGTTCTTTCTTAGAAGGAAAATAAAATAGACGGACAGGATCTGGTCTCAGCACAGGGTCAGCCCAAGTCATGATTATCAAATGGATGAAAAGTATCTGATTCTCCTTAATTTCTTTCCAAGCTCTTACATCCCAGCTGGATCTATGTGCTTATCTCCATTCTTTTCAATGAGCAGGGTCTCTATTATTAGTCATTTGTAGCCAGTATGTATGGGCTAAGTTGATCTGTCCCTTATTCCATGGGAAAAGATGACCACATTAAGCCTAAATACACCCACTTGAATGACAGAACATTAATTTCATCTACCCTAAAGAGATCTCCCTTTCCTGAGACATTGGATATGTGAGTTATTTCTTGTATTAGGATTTTGATGACTCACATTTGAACAGTAAAGCAAATCAAAATGGACAAAGCATGATCAGGAGTCCTGATCTCAAAGGCAGACGTATTCTCAGATATATTTTTTGGTACTTTATGACCTATATGCCACTATCAGGAGATTTTTCTGTTTTTAAATATTTAAAAGGGGTGAAAAAGTTCATTTCAGCTTCAGCGACAGGCAAACCCCATGGTACCCTTCCACAGTCTGAACAGAATTTTCTTTCTGAAAAGATTCATCTTCCAAAGGTTGAAGGTAGAAGTATAAGGGGTTGAGGGTGGGGCTGAGCTCGATCACAACCTAGTAAACCTTGACCTTCCTTACAAATTCCGTTGTCTACTGCTCAAGGAGCTTCTCATCTGCCCAGGTGTTCTCTACTAGCAGCCAGTTTTGGCAGGGGAGAGGGGTGTGTGATGTGGGGTGTGTGTGTGTGAGTGTGTGTGTGTGTGTGTGTCTGTGTGATGTTTTTTAATCAAGCTACAAACTTCTCTGCTGGGAATTTTATAAGCTCTTCCTGGATTTGTTTTGTGCACTTGAAGAAATAATTACCAATAAGCATCTGGTCTCTTGAAGCTAAAGGTGCTTACAAAGACTCCAATTGGAAATCTGAGGTCATTTTCAAATGAGTCTCCTTTTGAGTCCAGTAAGTACAACTTTAAGCTTTCAGCCGAGGTGTGGCCCTTTGTTCTTTAAGACAGGGATGAGTTCGTGCTAGTGACATTCAGTTGGGCAGATAAGCTAGTGCCAGTGAAATCCAATAGGACAGGAAACAGCAATTTGTTCCTGCACCTTTTCTACCCTCTGGGAATTCACACTCAGAAGGGAGGTCACTCTACACTGAGCCACCTTGTGGCATGTGTGGAGAACAACAGCCAGAGGCAAAAGCCATTTTATTCTTGGCTGACAAAACAGTATTTTAAGGACACTCTCTGGGAAGGGTGTGGTGGTGATTCTGTGAGACGCCCCAAGAGAATAAGCAATTGTACAGCACAACTTGCTTCTGCTACTCCGTTTGTCTTCTATAACTGAACTCTTCAGAGAGATGATATTATTGTAGTGATTAAGAGAGAAAGCTTCGGAGAGCAACAGAAATGAGCTAAATCCTGACTAGTCAAATCCCGACTCTCCTTCTATCATATAAATGTAGCCTTACACTGGATACATAAACTTAAAGAAATTATTCAGCTTCTTGAGTCTCTGAAAAATGAAAATGGTAATGGTACCCAACTCATAGGTTTGTTGTAAGAACTAAATGAGATAATGCATAAGAAGAAATTGGCATAATGTCTGGCACGAAGAATGGACTCAAAAAATTTTTAAGTAGGTAACATGTAAATATTGTTGTCAAACTTCTTTGGGGATTTCTTACAATTTCTTCTTTGAAGTTAGAATCATGCTTTTTTGTATGGTTAAGGAGCTGATGGTAGATTGTCTTTCAAGGAAAGGGACAGAATCCTTTTTAAAATGCTATCAAGTCAGACTACTAGTTGTATGATTGTTAGCTTAGTCGAGTAGAAGCTATTTCTAGCTTTTCACCATTTATGAAGATGATGTCCGCTTGTGTCAAGGTAGGCTTTGAAAACTCCCCTTTTTCTTTGTCTTCACTCGGCCATTTTTGTCCAAGCTAGATATCTTAAAGCATCAGGAAATATTAGCCAGAGAAAACAGATCTGTTGACCAGTTTCAGGCACCTAACACCATGTCCATTCAGATGAAAATTGTTAGTCACTCCAGATCACACAGAATGACTGCATCTAAAGCCCAGCTAACCCACAACTAGTGAGTCAAATATTCCTTTCCCATTTCCTCTCTCTTACTTATTTCTCTTTATTTTAACTGTGAATGAGTAATTTTAAAGTGCTGATCTTCTGGATATATCCGAGAACTTTGCCCCTACCACAAACCCTTTGACTCTACAATGGACAATCTGTTGAAGACAAAAAAATACAATGGACAATCTGTTGAAGAAAAAAAAGTTAGAGAAAAATATTATCCAAACCCAATAATAGGCTTCCATACTGAGTGATTCCCCCACCACTGTCTGGGCAGTATCTCAATTACAAAAATAAGTAAACATAAATATGTAGGTGATGGGGTTGAAATCTCATGTCATTATTGGAAGTCAACAGATACTCAAGGAGATGCTTCTCAACAGTATTGAGATAACTCAATACTGTTGGATAACTCAACTGTTGGATAACTCAACAGTGAGTTATCCAGTTAACTCACTGAAAGAAGATCTTAGGAAGATGGATTCAGCCGTTATAATAGCCAAAGTCTCAGGTAATGGGGTAAGGTTACTACTTTTCTTATCCACTTGGAATATAATTCAGATGGCATAGAAACCAGAGTCAAGGCATAAAATGAATAACCAAGTGTAGGGATCTCAATATTTCAAGTATTAATGACAGTACACATGTTATTTTACCCTCTTCCTACAATATATTCACTTTTATTTCAATATATTGTAGGTAATATGAGTGAGGGAGAAGGTCCGTTGGTTTTCCAACTCTATTAAGGTGCTCAATGTATTTTGTTAATTGTATTTAATTTTGAGAGATACTACATGAATGGGAATTGTACTTAATATCACAGGAGTTTACCATTGTGTAGTATTTCACAGTTGAAAAATCTTTTTTAAGTGGGTTGCTAGGTTTGATCTTCACACCAATAAAATGTTTTATAAGTTCTTATTAGAATTTGCATTTGATAAATGAGATTCCAAAAGATTAAGTTACTTGTTCAAGTATACTCTGCTAGTAAATGTTCATACTGCGATAAGTTTGTGGTGTTAGGGGCTTAAATGTAATGCCAAGGAAGTTTATGGAACTTCCTTTCCTGAAAATCTTTTTAGAAACCAACAATTCTTTTCTAACTCAGGGGTTTAAGTGTTTTTATATGTGGTCCTGACTAAAGGCAAACAAAGAGACCAGAAGGCCTCATAAGTATTCTGCTAGCCCTGTAATTGGGACCATTTCTTTCTCTCTAAATGGAAGCACAGTGATGATAATAATTAAGCTTTAGGCTTTCATATTTTCTTTCATCTGAGTTCTTCAGCCGGACAGGAAGGACCCACCTGCTCAGCATGATGTGGCTTTTTTCAAACTGGTCCATGTCCATTAACCATCTAGACTTCCACTAACCATCTAGACTTTGTTTATTGGTAACAGCAAACAACTTATGGAAACCTCAGGAATTTGAACCCCAAATGTGTGGTCAAATCTACTTTTTACAGAGGAAGGTATCATAGCTTTACAAAACTTTCTGAATAAAGTTTGTGCTCTTATACATAATAATGAAGTTAAGGAACCATCAAAGTAACTAGTCAGCAACATCTGCAAGTTTAGTGGGAAGAGTCTGAAGGCAGAGTGCAGATAGAAATGTGAACACTCCACTCTATCCCGCCTCCTCCCAGCATTCCACCTGCAATAGACTGTATTCATATCTCCCAGAGGAAATATGCTATTACTGATAATATGATCACTGAAACACTGGGAGTGGTTGGATACAGAGCTCTGGCAGTGGGTTAATAAAAGGCCTAATGAAGAACAAAAAATTCTGCCAGTCACTGTAAAAAAATATTGCCCTCGGGAAATTATAAATCAGACACCATGGTGTGAAGTTAAATATACATATATATATATATATATATAATGCATACACACACACACACACACACAGAGCATTGCCTTGCTGATAAATGCTGGAGTGGGCAGACTGGTGACGAAACACGTAAGTCACTGGATGCCCTTGAAGTTTCAGTCCACCTCAGCATGATGCAGTTAAACGCCTCAGCTGTGCAAAGCCAAAACCACATTTGCTCAGCCTTGTCAGATCACACTGCACTGTGTGGTAGAAACAGGATGACTGATCCACAAATTAGTTGTACTTCCCAGAGCCTTACTTGCCTTTTCCCTTGTTATTTTTATCTTTTTTTATTTGTTTATTTGCTCAATTTTACAGCACTAATCTCAATAGACTCTTAAATACTGCTTCTGGATACAGACCTGTATTTAGGGTTTTCTTAATGTATCCACATTGAACTTGTCTGGTGGGCAGCCTCAATAATTCCATCCACCAACATAGGAAATGTGATGAACAAAGCAGGCCCCGACTAACAGTAATACCTTACCTTTCAGCTAAATTACCAGAGGTCTAGGAAAGAAAGAGTTGACCTTTCTAATGCTAGAAACAATCACACACCTTGACACATGAACATGGTGACTGCCTGATTAATACTGAGGAGCTATGGTTCACCTCCTTGGTTTTTCACCTTCACTGAGTCATTGAGTTCCTGTGGCCTTGTTCCTTTAAACTGTTGCTTTCTAACACACCATTTTCTTCCCAGAGGGTACTTCTGCCATCTTCTCACCTGGTTGATTGCTTACCGA
Source organism: Papio anubis (assembly GCF_008728515.1). NCBI lineage: Eukaryota > Metazoa > Chordata > Mammalia > Primates > Cercopithecidae > Papio > Papio anubis. Next base: position 164,703,004 of record NC_044977.1, on the reverse strand, counting down.
CTGTTGACTTTACATCTGAGATAGGCATGGCCCCAGGGGATTTGGAGGAAAGATGGCCAAGGAGTACAGTGAGGTCAACGTCAAGGAGAACCCCTCCATCCCCACCAATGAAGCTTGCTTCACATCTTACCTGCTGAAGCTGGTATCTTTCAATCTACCCTTGAAAGAAATGAGGAGAGGCTGAAATGTTTCGTATTTCAGGGACTCCTCTGCAGTGTTAGGGTGTGGGAATAAACTGGGATATCTAGGGAATTCCTTCCCATTTTCAGGGATCCTAAAAAGACAATTCCAGAAATGTGGGGAAGGTCTATTAGAAAACCATCAGATTCCTTAAATAAATTGAACCACAAACCTCCAACAGATAGGACAATGAAACCTCTCTACTTGTAATAAGCATCTGGACATTTATCTTAAATTCTCTTCTCTGAGATTTACATTTTCCTGGAAATCTCTGAAATATTATCGCAGTTACCACCACTCTGGTTTCAAAGGGTCTATTATTTGTATTTCTTTTTTTACTGAGGTGATGAAAGAATATGTAAACCAAACTTTACCAAGGATTCAGGGATGAAAAAAATTAGAAAAAAATAGACAATAAAAATAATATACAGTTTGTGAATCTGAATCACACATGGCAGCTTTGTAAAGCTGTCTGATGGAGCATTGATTCCCATATGGCAGAGCAAATCCCTGATGGACTTTTCATTGGTGCACAGTGCAGCAAAATGGAAAGAAAAAGATACAGTGAGATTTTCATACTCAATTATAATATATATTGTAAATTATACTTATTTATTCTAAGAGTGTATCCTTACTTTTATTATCATAAATACTCCTCTCTTTTAACAGTAGATTATATTTTCTCTTTTGATGTCTTTGTTTGGTAAAATACAAAGTTAATCATTCTGTGTTACTCTTCCACTTTTAGAATTTTACTCAGCCCAGAAATCCAAAAGTCTGGGAAACACCACAACAAACTGGTAAAGCCCTTCCTGTTTCCATTCTGCCTTAACCTTTCCTCCAGAGGCTATCTTTCCTCTGTCAGTATGGAGAACATGACTTCAAGCATATCCAGAGTTCTTAAAGTATTAGCCCCAAACAACAAGGTTTCCCCTCAAAAATATAGGAGTTCCCTTTCACTCTAACATCGAACTATCAAGTTGAAGCTTTTATTCTGAGGACGATCCTTTTAATCTAGCCTTGAGAGAAAATTAGTTTCTGGGAGGTGCTGCTAAGGTGATATCTATTAAAATTAGACAAAAATGGCAGAGCGGCTCTCTACTGCTTTGCACAGATATCCTCATAGGCAAGCCAAATTCCCCTTTCTCTTCTGTGTACATTTATGTACATTTAATAATAGTACTGTAATTATTTAATAATTATTATTACAATGATAGTATTGTAATTATCAGATGGAGCTTTGCAGTGCTGCCCAATGTACGACCCACAGACTTATTCGTAGAATAAATCCCTTGACGGAATCCAGTCATTTTATTTTATGAATATAAACTTATAATTAATTTTATTCAATACCAAATGAACAACCCAACCAAGTTAGTTGATCTAACATTTAATAACTCAATAGGTTATTTGTAAATAGTTCTTGATCACATATAAACATGAAAGTTTATTAAATGACACATTGTTTACCCCTGAGAATTAAAAAAAGAATTTGTGTTTTGAGGGTCATTTTCTGCCCAAAGGAGACCCCTCATGTGTAACAGACCACAAACCATTCTTTAAGGATGAGCACTTTGGGAGCCCTACACCGCAGATGAATGAGCCATGCCTGTAGACCAGAATATTGGCTTGCTAAATTCTTTCCGGATTTATTTTCTTTTGTTATTCCTGAGCTTTTAGGTAAGTTTGTTTACTTGTTCCCACTGTGCTGAGAGATCTTAAAGAAGAGCCTACGTCTACATCTGAATTAAGAGTACTGAGAGATAAGTCCATCACATTTGAACTAGAAGTTAGAGAAGAGAAGGAACAGGGGCTTCTGTGTGGCATATGGTTACTGGGAGGTCTCCCAAGGGAAATAAATATGCATCTTGGAAATGGAGAGAAGTTTACAGGCACAACCACCTCTCTCCCATTTGGAGATTCTTTGTATCGGCCAATTTTAGAGAATTGGGTCTTATTTTCTTAAAGATATCACTAGATGCCGTTAGATGGCCAATAAAGATAAGGTCAGAAAATTGACCTTAGAAATTGGTACCGTGAAGGTTGTTGATGGTCTTACAAAAGCAGTTTTTGTGAAGTGGCAGGAGTAGAAGTCATTCTAGAACTTGCTGAAGAGTGAATTCCGTAAAAATGTAAAAGTAGCATTTGCAAGCCACTCTTGGGAAGCCAGGCTGTGAAAAGGTGGGGACAATGGGGTAATAGCAGGAGTTCCAGAGTCAAGGAAGTGTGGAGATGGGAGATAATAAAGCATTTTTGTGTTACGGGAAAGATCATTTTGGAAGATAAAGATTGATGATGAAGTGGGGACAGAGAATGAGCAACTGAGCAAAGACTTTAAGAAAGTGAGAAGTGATAAGGGATGAGATCTGGAGTATGTGTGCAGCTACCAACATTTGAAAGGAGAAGGGATATTTCCTTCATTTTAATAGTAAGAAAGAAAGAGATAAGTACCCTTGCAGACAGCTTTGGATCACCAATTTTGGTGATGAAGAAAGTAACAAAGTTTCCATCTTTTAGTTTCTATGTTCATAACGATACTAGATTATTAGCTAAAATGAGAGGGAAAGAAATGAGAGTAAAACAAATTTTAAAATACTGATTAATTTTTTAATGTAGAATTATGGAGTAATGTTCAGATGCCATTTAAGGTCTCTGATGTTTTGGTTTATTCCTCAGCTATGAGGAATAAGGTATATCTGCTCCCTTCTTCATGAGCAGATATGGAAAGGGCAAGAAAAGTCAAACCAAGATTAGAATTTTACAAAGTTTATACAGCAGAATGATACAGGGCAAGAGCATTTGAATATTTGGTAGGGAGAAATTAAGTTAATGAATCATGAAATCTAAGCTAGAAAGGAAGGAAAGTGATAAGATAAATGAGTTGAAGGATTATGAGTAAGCAACAGGATCAATGGATTTACTGCCATGAAGTAGGAAGTACCAGAATTATGGGAAGTTGTGGTTGGAGAGAAGAATATATGCATTTGAGATTTTGGAGTGGGTGGAGATGGAAAGGTCACTGCAAAGAGAAGTGAAGAAGCTGAGAAGCCAAGTTCCCAAGAATGATGACAGGAAATAAAGATACCGAGGCCAGGCCAGGCACGGTGGCTGTAATCCCAGCACTTGGGATCTGCCAGGCAGGCAGATCACCTAAGGTCAGGAGTTCGAGACGAGCCTGGCCAACATGGTGAAACCCCATCTCTACTAAAAATACAAAAATTAGCTGGGCATGGTGTAGTGCACCTATAATCCCAGATACTTGGGAAGCTGAGGCAGGAGAATTGCTTGAACCTGGGAGGCAGAGGTTGCAGTGAACTGAGATCGCGCCACTGCATTCCAGCCTGGGCGACACATCCAGACTCCATCTCAAAAAACAAACAAACAAACAAAAAAAAATACAGAGGCCAAAAGTTAGTGAAAGGTGGAAAGTGGCTAGGAAAATATCTGTAAATGATCACCATGGGAAAAAGACGATGACCTATCTAGAAGGATTGAGCCTCAAAGATGCAGCGTAGGAGGAAGAAGGGAAACTTTGATCTAAAGAAAGCATAGTGTAGAGGGGGACACAATGTCTCCTCCCAGTTGTGAAGGGTAGAATGTGCTAAGAAAAGAAGAGAGAGTGAAAGGGTTGCCGAGTAATGAGGTCCTCAGAGGACATCCAGGTTTTAGTCCATGTGGTGGTGTACATTTTATTGGAGAATATGAGGCTGTAGTGCTATTTACCTCCCAAAAGAGAGGTCAAGATTTGAAAATGAGGGAAGTGGATGGCTGTGCCAAAGTTGTCCAGGGATAAGAGTTCAAAGAATGGAGAATGAGAAAAGAACAAGTAGAATTGTGAGGTATGATGGAATTATTCCTAGTTACTGCATTTTCTGTAAACACAGCCACAATCATGTCTCCTATTGAGTATCCACAATGTATGAGGCATGTATTGTATATGCATTATCTCATTTAAACTTTACAACAAACTGTGAGGAAAGTTGCCTCATTGTCCATTTCACAAAGGATGAAATTCAGATTTAGAGAGACCATGTAACTTGCCCCCAAATATACAGATTTTAAATGACAGAGCTTAACCACTATTTTATATTGCCCATCACTTAGTAACAGATGTATTCCTGAATGAGTCTATCACAATCTGAATTTTTGCAAACCATGCCAGAGTTGCAATTCACAACATTTCTGGGAATACTACTGCAAATCCTTTGTTAATGCAAAAATAACTGCCCCAAATGGACACCTCCTCAGTAATCTGTTTGTCCAATCTCAATATGCTTGAAGCATGATTAATTTTTATTGAAAGGTGTAGTTACATAGTATTCTAGGTCAGAGATGATCAAAGACTTTTACGGACAATAAGTTTTCTAACTTAAAAAAAAAATTCAAAACTCAGTAAGGTCAGTGGCAAAAGCAAGAATTACACCAAGGTATTATGACACTACTCACTATAAAACATTGCAATTCCTTACTCATTAGCAGAGTTTTATTTTTCATGGGATGTATTTCAAATGAGGATGTGCTATAAGTAGAAAACAATACATACGGGTTCATTAGTCTTGCTCTTTTAAAGATAAATGCTGTATGTGGGATAAATGCTGTGAGCAAGAAATTATAAGCAGGTTCCCATATGCTAGATATCTATTTCCACAGCTCCTATCATCATGGTTTCTGGGCACTTTGACAGATAGATGAGGCTAATTCAGGCAATGCAGTACATTCAGAGAGTAGGTGAAAATCCTCTTTCTCTTTTGCTCCCTGCCTCAAAAAAACAATAATTAATTGGAAAGCTAAAAGAATGAAAGATTTCCTAGAATAGAAAACTAACAGAAAAGCCATGCAGAAGAAGCAGTTTTAATCTTTTTGTTACAAGTAATAATGTTGACTGTATTACCCTTTAATCAAGGTGTTTGGGAATCTATCCTAAGTAAATAATCCTCAATGTGGAAAACGTTGTATGCTAATCAACACAGCATTAGATAGGGGAAAAATACAAGAGCAAACAAGAAAGAAAAGTGTTCAAAAGTAGGAGATAATTGTGAATAATTTATGGTATTTATTCTCTGAATATTGTGTACAGTTAAAATCACATAGTAAAAACTGTGCACAAACCATAAGAATTTCATTCTTTGGAAAAATCCTTAAAATACAATGTTAAATGAAGAAAGTAGACTACAATATTATATAAATAATGTGATTAAAGCTGTAAAAAGAAAAATACAATGCATAGAGAAAAACTTGGGTTTCAGTGTTGAAACAGGAGTGATTTTTTTATTATTTTAATTTTTCTGTATTTTTAAAATTTCCTTTGAGAAAAATATCTTATTTTAAAAAATAATAATGTAGGAATTTGGAGATTTAAGAGCTTGAAATTCTACCAATAATCACATTTTAAAAAGCCATTCATATGGATTTTTAACAAGTACCCCATTACTTGCAAACCCTGTAGTATTTTTAATAACATTTTAATCAAATTTTCCCAGTTTTTACATATGTTAAAGTGCATCAAAATGTGGACAGTTTGATGAATTTCGACAATTGTACATACCCATGTAACCACACCACAATCAAGATAGAGGACATGTCCATCATTCCCAAAAGTTTCTTTATGCCCCTTTCCAGTCAAATCTTCCCCCACTTCTTGAACAGGAAACAACTGATCTGTTTTCTATTACTATGATTACTCACTGTTCCTGTTCTAGAATTTTATGTAAGTGGAATTGTACAGTTTTTATTCTTTTCTCTCTGGCCCCATTCACTTGGCATCATGTTTTGAGGTCAATCCACCTTGTTGCATGTATCAGTAGTTTGTTCCTTTGTATTGATGTGTGTGCATATGCCACATTGTGTGTATGTACCATATATGTTGATCTATTCATTTGTTCATGGTCATTTAGGTTGTTTTCATTTGGAAAGATGTTTTGGACATTTGTGTTCAAATCATTCTGTGGACATATGTTTTCATTTCTTTTTTTTTATTTTATTTTTCCATAAGCTATTGGGGTACAGGTGGTATTTGGTTACATGAGTAAGTTCTTTAGTGGTGACTTGTGAGATCCTGGTGCACCCATTACCCAAGCAGTATACACTGCACCATATATGTTGTATTTTATTCCTCACCCCCTCACCACACCCACTCTTTCCTCCAAGTCCCCAAAGACCGTTGTGTAATTCTTATGCCTCTGCATCCTCTTCAGTGCTAAAAGCTAAAAGAATGAAAGGACCCAAGAGGTATGCCTTGCATTCTACCAGTGGAATTCCTATGCTGTATGGTAAGTGCATATTTAACTTAAGGTTTAAATTAAAAAAAAAAAAAAACTTTCACAAGCGAAAATCTTTTCAACCTTAGAATAGGCGAAAATTTTTTAGAGGGGATGCAAAAAGCACAAGCCATAAAAGAAAAAATTTATATATAGGACATCATCAAAGTTAAAAATTTCTGTCCTTCTAAAGACAGCACTAAGGAAACAAAAAGACAAGCAGCAGACTGGCAGAAAATATTTACAATACATATATGTGAAAAAGAATTTGCATTTGAATACATAAATAACTTTTACGAGTCAATGGTAAGAACTCAAACATCCAATAAAAACATAGGCAAAAGATTTGAACAGATATTTCTTCAAAGAAGATAAACATGCATCTGAATAAATGCTCAATATCATTAGTCATCAGGAAAACGCAAATTAGAACGATGATGAAATATCATTACACTTCTACTAAAATGTCTACAATTACAAAGATTGATAATACCAAATGCTAGTGACTATGTGGAGCAACTGGAACTCTCAGACGGTGTGTACTTTTAGTGGAATGATTCATCTCACATTGGTATCTTAAACAAGTGAAGAATTATTCCTTGAAGTCGGGGCTTGAGGTTTAATTAATGTTCATATTTAGTCCTTTTCTCATTATACCTTCAGATTTTGCTAATTTCCATGGCTAGATTATTGTGTATAACCTAGCTAAATATCAAATGGTCTCTACATCAGGAAAGACACAATTGTTATTGGCCTGGTAAGTTATTTTAAGATATTATCTATATAACTACCAATTAATACATTCAACACCTCATTATCTTTGTTCTATTTTAATTTTCATAAATAATTTTGGAGGCCATACTGTATCTCCTTCTTACCATGTAAATCTTGTAATGCCTTTGGTCAAAAGTAATAAAATTCAAATCAAACACAATTAGCAATTCATGAGTTATCTTTCAGTTTATACATCAATTCCAAAAGCTGACTCAATTTATAGACTCAATTAGAATGTCAACTGTGCTAGGTTGTGGAGTTTGAACTGTGACATTGGGAAAATTCAAACATGGTTTTATTTACTCTAGAACTTTAATTTCCTGTAATCCTCTCACAATCTATAACAGCACAATGATCTCTTTGAAGTGAAAACAGAGAATCACTCCTGAATTTTACTTCTCTACACGCCTTATTTGCTCTATTTTTGTGTTATTGTGATTTTCCAAACCTAAAATAATGATTTGAAGTACAACTAAGAGGAAAACAATTTAATATGTATTTTTAAATTCCAGAATAATTAAATTCTCACAATATTTTAATGATTTGGGAGATAATTAAACATAACGTGATATCTAAGCTTAGATATCACATGCATTCTGTGGTTTCCTAAATTTTATGTAGATTTTACTCTGTATCAACTTACTGTCTCATTTTTAGTACCAATATTGATGGGCTCCGCTTCATTGTTTGATCCTTCCCAAATTTATTTAAAATGTAGTCACACATAGATTAAATCATATGTCAGAATTGCTCATGGTACACCCTGTACGTTCCTAAAGAAAGATATTTAATTAACTAAGAAAAAATAGTAGCATTCTGTAGGAAAAGCAAAAAATGCAAGATCAAAACTCCAGGTAGACTCTTTAAGCCATTATGAGTGACCTCTAAACCACAAACAATTGTAAATTCTTGGGAAAACTTTGCTTAACTGGCACTCACAATGCATATTAACTCAGAAGCACAACCCGGCCAAAAATATAAACCACTCAGTGTTTATAAATGTGAAAAGAAAATTAGCACATGAGCAAAAGGAAAAACACATCTTTGGTGTCAACCTTTCCGTGAACTTCTCTGTTGTGATTACAGTTGTTTGCTGGGTTTTGCAAAGGTGTGATGGACAGGGGGAAATGTACACCTGGAGGGAACTGTGCAGCTGTCAATAGTTGCAGACTGAAACTATGTTAGGTATAATTGTGTTCATTGTTTGTATTTCCTGATTCACAGAGCCCCTTAAAGTCACTGCAAAGGGAGCAAGTCTTACAGAGGTTCCCAACCATGTCTGCATATGAGACTCACTAGTGTTTTCAAAAATATTCAAATGCCTGATTCTTTCTACAGGTTAATGAAATAAGAACCTCTGGGCATGGAGCCTGGATATCAGTATTTTCTAATAACAGCTGGTGATTCTGATGCATAGTTAGGTTTAAAAAACACTGTATTAAAGCAAACGTTAGTAGCTTTTTCCAGCCCAGGCTTCTAAGATGATAGAGAAAGTAGGGACAAGATTGAAGGGCCCAAAGCTATTTCCAATTTATCAGAAAGTCCAAGAGAATTATACATGCAATGTACAATATCCAGGTTCCAATATCAACAGCTGGTTGATCTGTAGTTTTATTGGATTAATAGTGTATCGTGAAAGACAGCTGATGAACATAAAATGAAGAAATGAATTATTACATAAGAAAATATTTTTAGTACAACAGTTTAACCATTGACTCCATTTTGGGAAAAACTAAAAAGAGAATCTCTGAGATAGCCGTGGCTTTTGCCTATACAACATCCATTCTCCTTCTTTTGAAAACAATACCTCAATTTTGTAACGGGGAAATATCCCTTCCCCAATGTCAGCCTGAGTCTAATTGAACGTACCATCTGATTCTGAGATGAACATGTGACTCAGACCTGCATAATGCCAATATTACAACCCTTTGGCCAGAATAGTGATTCAAACCCATGAAGATAATCTGAGTCAAGCCATGGAGTGATCAGAAGTCAGCCCTGATACTTTCTAGTGTAGTAAGAAGGAAACCTGAGCCACAAATGAGAGAAAAGTCTGTGTTACTAAAAAGGCAATGAGGAGAAAAGCAGAGACTAGCAAAGAAGACAGATGAAACTGGTCTTGTGCTCATAGGCTTGTCAGTTACGTAACCGGGTAAATTTAATTTTGTTACATTTGTTCATTCATTCAATTTATTTGAGGAAAGCAATTTTGAATAGAAATTCTGTTATCAGAAACCAAACAAGTTCTAATAAATATAAGATCCCGTATTAGTGAAATTATCAGAACTAGTAGGACATCTAGAGATACTTTGCTATTCTATTTTTCTTTATTTGATTGTTTGTTCAGACAAACTAAGGCTTTAATTTCCCAGAACTAGAACCTCAAGCAAATTTCTAGTCAGTCATTCAATCCATCAACAAGTATTTAATGAGCCCATCCGTGTCTATCACTCTTCTAGGCATGAGAAAATGAAACTAAGTGGAAGGCTTTGTCCCTGCCTCCAGTAAGTTTACAAACTAGTCAGAAAGACAGAGTAAGTACATTGGAAATAACTTGGAGAGAAGAAAGCTCATAAGTTTCACTCTAAAGGAATATTAATTAACATGCTTCAAGTGTTTTATGTGAGCCAAACATATGAAACATTGTAGAAAGATCCTAAGAAATAAATAGTACAACCACTGCCCTCAAGGAGCTTATAGTTAAAGACATAAAACACTGATGGCAGAGATGATTTAAGTGCATTATAAAGCAACATGCCATAACATAATAATAAAAACAATACCTCAGTATTGAGGTCTGAATAGGTAGCATGGTAATTACTAATTTACTCTAATAGCTCAATTTCTTCCATGACTCTCAAGGGCCACCAACTTAAATTTCAGAGGTTGGTGTTTAAACACTGGATCTGTAGGATTGGGGGGTGTTTTCCCAACTCTACCACAAATTCCAGCACTTCCATGTAGAAACAGATCACCTTCTAAAAAATAAATCCTAACAACTTTTCATAATTCTCCAGTTCTCCATCATTCTACAATTTTTCATCATTCTCCAATTGGTATCCTTTAACTTTTCTTCATTTTCTAACTCTCTATCAATTCTCTATACTGTTTACAGTTCAGTTTCCAAAGTTTTCCAAGTGTAGCATAATCTAGTTCTTGTGTTAAAGATACAGGAGGAAGTGAAACAATGACCACAGGAATGTAGAATTGGATTCACGTTGACAAAATCCATTTCTTTCTTCTTTTTCTTCTTGTTTTCTTCTTCTCTTAAACCTCCAAATCCAGACTTTTTTGAAAACAAACTACTATTGGATGAAGACTAGCTTTTGTACTCCAAAAGAGTAGTCTCTTAATCAAAATGACTCCCAAGTATATGTGCATCTGTGTTTATGTGTACATTTATCTGTGTATGTGTGTGTATGTGTATGCATTGAGGGTTAAGATTTCAGACTCTGGAGCGGGGAGAGGCACCTGGAAAGACTAGGAACGAAATTTACCAAATATAGGTCCTCATTTACTTTACGTACTCCTTCACCACTTCTTCTTGTGGGGCAGGGGAGGGGTAGATTAGATTAGTACTGCAAATACGTACCAAGAACACAAAGAATATCTCAGTAATGGAATCAGAGAAAATCCAATAATTAAACGTTCCCTAGTGTCTATTCTGCTGCCTCACTTCCTTAATTTTCCTTTTCAATTCTTATTAACCTTTCTGTTAATGCATGGATAGGAGAACATGAGGCACTGAAATGGAAATTACATGATTTGGCTACTTATAACTCTTATTTTTAAATAAAAAGTTGACATTTAATTGAGAGATGGAATAATAAGGTTAAAATACTAGCCAATGTGATCCCCACCCACACACCCAGAATGGTCTCTTACCATGTCTTTGGTTTACTCTCTGCTTAGTCAGCTAAGCTGTTCTCATCTGATTGTTTCAGAAAAGGGATTTGACAACATAAAACAGAAAAAAAGTAATCACTTCTTGGGTTTTGAATTCAGAAGTCTAAACAATGAGGCAAAAGAGTAGAAAGGAGTCTTCTATATAAGATTCATAATATAGCAAACAATTTAGGATAAAATATGATGAAGTGCACAGCTTTCCCTAGGTTTCCATGGCCAATTTAGAAAACAGTATTCCCTGCATGTTGATAGAAGTCAAAGCAAAAAAAAAGCAACGCAAACCTAGACCTAGGTGTGTCTCCAAGGGAGGGGCATTGTCCATGCTTCTAGGCCAAGTCCAAGGCAAGGGCCAATTGCCTGAGAAGTTTATGGAATCTAGGTTGAACCAAAGGAAGCAAAACCTAAGAGAAAAAAAATGACTGCTATGTGCATTTAGATAGATAGAGCCTTCGACAATATCAGAACTTCCCTCTTCTCAGGGTGGCAGAGGAAAACAAAATTGACTTTTGTTAAGTGTGGCTCAGACATAGCAAGAGAACCACTGAACCCAAAATGATTGTGCTTACTGGAATAAGGCATATCTCCATGGTGACTCAAGTGGACTAACAGCTGCAGTCCAGATGGGACAATGTCACAGCCATTGTGAACAGAGATCACTGTGGATAAGGCAATGGATGTCTTCAAAGACAGCTATAAGGGCAAAAGACGTTGAAGACCAGATTTGCCTACTGCCACCTCTGCCCATGCAGAGTCAACCATATGCAAGATCTTAACATTAAATCATTTATAAAGACAGATGGTATATCTGTTAAGCTCTATAAAAAACTGACAGGTATAGGTAATCAAAATCTATTATCCAGATGAATAATAATGTTCAAGTGACTGTTTCTAATGCAAAAACTTTTCTTTCATATTGATGATCACAAATTTCTGTGAGTGACCTCTTTCTAAAATGAAGCAGATCAAAATTTTACAACTGACAAATACGTTCAATAGCCAACACAAACCTTAGAGTAATAAAATCTGAAACTGTTGCACTTCACCCTCTTAAAAACAAAGACATGACTGAAATATTTGCAAGCCAACAGGCACCAATGGCATAGCTTCAAACAAGGCTCAGTAATAGTGCCATTTTCCTTACTCCCAGAGCAATGAGTGGGTGACTTAAGACCAGAGCAGAGTAAACCTCTGAGCTATTATGCTGGGAGTAAATTAAAAAGTATTTATAATATCACTCATTTGCTACCTCCACACTTGCATAACATTTACATCATATTGAAGTATGCTGCTTTGAAATGCCTTGTATATTTCCAGGATCTATGCTTACTGCCATCAACCAAAGCTGTTTGAGGACAGGGACTGTGTCAAATTCAATGGAAACCTCTTAATTTCGTTAGACTTTTCTCCTGTATTGATATTGTTTCCATTTATTCTTCTTATAGCTCTCTTTGCACTTTGCTCCTTGACTTGAAACATTCAGTAAATAATTACTGACCACCCACTATGTGGGATGTAAGGTCCTAAGCCCTGAGAAAAATTATGTAAAGAAGAAAGACAAAGTTTTGGCTCGCATTGAGTCTACAATCCAGTGCAGAAATTTAATTTTTAAAAAAGGATATATGAATTAAACAAGTTCAGATTGTGACTGGTGCTAGGAAGAGAGTAAAATAAAATGCTATACTATAGCAGGATAATATGTAAAGCCCATTTTAATTTAGGGATATCAGGAAAGGCTACTCTGAAGAGATGTCTTGTGAGCTGAGACTTGAAGGATTATAATGAATCATATAATGATCATCTTGTAATGATCTGAAAACAAAAGGGAACTGCAAATGCAAAGGCTCAGACATAGGATCAGTCATGCTTTTTGTCAAGGAGACCAGTGTTTCTTAGTCTGAATGATCTAGAGAGGGAGTAATAGAAGGTCCTAGGAAAGCAGAGAGGGATCAGCTTTCATTGGACTTTGTAGTACATATTGCCACTCTCCCTGTGATTCTTCTCTTCTCTTTCTGACCATTCCATCTTAATCTCCTTCATGAACTCTTCCTGCTCTGCCTGGCTCTCAAATACTGTTGTTTTCCAGATTTCAACCTTGCCTCTATTTTTCCCCTTCTGGTTTTTCCCAGATTATCAGCACTATCAACCATTTGCTGGAAACTCCAAAATCATTATATCCAGTTGTACAGTGTACTAATTATGACTTTAAAGCCCCAATGATGGCCGAAGAACTACACAAATGTCAACATAGAAGAGTTGTCCGAAGCCAGGCATGGTGGTCCACACCTGTAATCCCAGAACTTTCAGAGGCTGAAGCAGAAGGATATCATGAGGCCAGGAGTTCAAGGCCTTGGCCTTCCAAATTTCTGGGATTACAGGTGTGAGCCACCATGCCCAGCCCAGAGCAATACTTTTAAATGGCAGTCATATCATGTTTCTTATCCAATGTTTTCTCATTTCTCTTAAGTATCATCCAAATTCTTTACAATGATTCACCATCTACCACCACGAACATCATATTTCATCTCTCCTCTGTCCCTTTTGCTCACTCTTCTCCAGCCACACGGGCCTCCCTACTTCTCCTTGAGCATGCCATGCAAGCCCTCAATCATGGCTTTGTCACAGGCTGTTCTCTCTGCCTTAAAAGCTCTTCCCCTCCGTACGCACATGGCTCACTCTTTAACTTCCTTCAGATTCCTTCTGTGACAATCTTACATAAAATAGAACACCCACCTCCCCCATCACTTTCTATGGCCAATACTCTGCTTTATTTTCTCTTTACTACCTTTATTTCTCTATTTTCAGCACAATTCTAAATTAAGCGGGTATTTTTAAAATTTATCTGCCTCCTCCATTAGCATATAAAATTTATGACGACAGGGATTATTTTCTTAGTCATCTTCAGTCTTCTGCTCCCACAACAGTACTTAGCACACGATAGTGGTTCACTAAATATTCCTTGAATGAATTAGCAAATCTCCATGCCCCTATATAGGCTATTTTTTTGTGTGTCTGACATATTACACCTTTTCTCTTGGTGTGGAGTTGCGGCATCTGCTAATTGAAGCAGATATGCACTGTATTTATCCCTGTCCAATATCCTAGATCCCTCCCTCCCCACCCCCAACAGTCTACTACCTTATACCAAGTATTGCAGATATGAGCCCAAGTCATCCCAGACAATCCAGTGAACAAGTTGGGTGTAATGCACTGGTGCGAACTGTGAGATATAAAAAACTCCCTTTCAATCTTCATCAAAGTTCTGCGGTAGAAGAAAATCGGAAGCCAAATTCTTACTCTTCTCACAAGCAAAATATGCTTGTATCACAAGTCCTTCAGGAATTCCCACCTTTCTATAGCTTCTTTTTCCTGAGGCGTTACTTGAATGTAGTTCATAGGACCATTTCCAGGTTCTGCAATTCCTCCACTGCCACCTCCTCCTCCTCCTCCTCGACCATCAGCTTCTCAAACTGGTTCATTTAACATCTGAATAAAATGCTCCTTGTGTTGGCTAATTTGCTGAAGTAATTGAGGATTCTCTCCACCTATCTATTGTTGTAACGCTGGAAGCAGGGAAGTATTCTGTTGAATAATTTGTCTCATCTGTTGAAACTGAGGCTGATTCCATAAAAATTCAAGGAGATGTTCCAGAACTTGTTGTTGTCGTTGCTGTCGTAGTTGCTGCAACTGCAGCCAGTGTTGAAGACTGAGGAATCCCAGTACTAGCTGCTTGGTGGGGGTCAACCACAACCTGACTTTATCTCCAGGGATTCCCATTACAAGATACTCCACTGCCCTGTCAGGGTTCTTGAAACTGGCTCTCGGGGCTGCAATTACTTGCTCTCATTCATAGCCCATTGGCATGATCTCAGTTACCATATTGTCATAAGGCTGACCTGTCACAAGTGCACTCGTTGCATCTTCGAAAAGGTTTGACCAAGAAGAATCTCACAATGTACAATCAGTTGATGTCGGCCTAGTAGCCACTGGTGTCTCTGCTGGCATTTCTGCAGGTTTCTTTTGTTTAGTTGCACTAGCAGGTGCAGGTTCAGAAGACACTGTCACTGATACTGGAGTGATAAATGCGGGTGTGAAAGTGGGAGCCAAAGCAGGGACAGGGGTTGGAGCCTGAGCCACAGTTGTTGCTGTGGAGGAAGTTAACTGCTGTAGTGCTGGCAGGAGCTGACTGCTGAGTTGTAGCTGGTGCTGGTGTTGACACTGCTTTGGGTTTGGTCACCATAACCATAACCACCACAAAGATTTTCTCATCAATTTTATATTCTTTGAGAGCAGTATCATCATTGAGGATTTCGCCTGCATAAATTAATTTTTGACCTGCTACCGGAGAGGCATCTTTCGCCTTTTCAGATTCTATCTTCTCTTTCAGTGCTTTCACTGTCTCCTCCGGGTCAATGTCTATCTTGAAGGTCTGCGGCTGGAGGGTCTTCAGGGTGACCTGCATGGTGCCACTGCACAGCTCGGCTGCGGGGCCTGCGCCGGGTGCTGGCTGCTGGTGGGGTGGGGGGGCGGGTCTGTGGCCTCGTTAGATAACTTTTTATTTCTCTTGGAATAATCCTTAGATATGCAAATGATGAGTTGTATAATAAATGTATAGTTATTTTAATAAGAAACTGCCAAAATGTTTCCAATGGGGCTGAGTCATTTTGCATTCCCACCAGGAAAGTGTGAGAATTCTAGTTATTTCACATCTTTACTGACACTTGGTATTATCATTCTTTGTTATTTATGCCAATCTATTTCTTATAGACGTCATGGCAGGCTAGTGTCTGCATAACTAGAGCAGAATTCAGGGACACTTAGGCCTTACAGAATAACAAGAACTGATCTGCAAATGCGTTTGCATAGCAGCTTGATGAGGCCCATATAGTCGAGCCTGGGGCAAAGAAAATAGCCAAGGCTTTCTGTACCCAAGAGCTGAAAGGGCACAACAAAACCAAAAGGACTGTAGGATTTAGAAGATAAGGATGCACAGGATAAGGATGCAGCCAGAGATCACGGTTGGACTACAAATGTTAGTAGTGAACAGCAGCACAAAAATATGGAGAAGTAGTGATCTGATTAATGACTTGGGGTGTGACAATATTACAGAGAACAAAAATCCGCCTTCAGACTGATGCCATGTCCTCACAGAACTTAGATATAATCCTAGAGAGCAAAAGAAGAATAAAACTATGCTTTCCTTAAGTTGACAGAGCTTAAATTCTAAATTTACCAAGTTTATGTCCTGAAGTGACTGAATTTACTTAAGAATAGCAATATTAAGCTGTTGCCCAACAAGCAGTTTGTAGGTAAGGATGGAAATTCAAATTGTTTACTAAAAATACATTTGACTTCTGCATATTTGTATTTTCTGTGTGAAAATTCACCCACATCATAACATGTTTCCACCTATTCAGATGTCCTTGCTTAAAAAAAACTGTCCATCTTTGAGTTTCATGTGTATTTGGTAGTGATCATGACATATATATTAGAAAAATGTATAATAAAAGAATATTTCTGTAATCCCAGCACTTTGGGAGGCCAAGGCAGGCAGATCCCTTGAGGTCAGGAGTTTCAGACTAGCCTAGCCAACATGGTGAAACCCCATCTCTACTAAAAATATAAAAATTAGCCGAGCCCAGTGGCGTGTGCCTGTAATCCCAGCTACTCGGGAAGCTGAGGCAGGAGAATCACTTAACCCAGGAGGCAGAAGTTGTAGTGAACCAAAATTGCCCCATTGCACTCCGGCCTGGGAAAGAGAGGGAGACTCTATTTAAGAAAAAAAAAAAAAGATTTCAATTAAGGCTCTAAAACAACAACTTGATATAGTTTTTGTTTTCTTTTTTTAAATTATTATACTTTAAGTTCTAGGGTACACGTGCACAATGTGCAGGTTTGTTACATATGTATACATGTGCCATGTTGGTGTGCTGCACCCATTAACTCATCATTTACATCAGGTATATCTCCTAATGCTATCCCTCCCCCGTCCCCTCACCCCATGACAGGCCCCGGTGTGTGATGTTCCCCTTCCTGTGTCCAAGTGTTCTCGTTGTCCAATTCCCACCTATGAGTGAGAACATGCAGTGTTTGGTTTTTGTCCTTGCAATAGTTTGCTGAGAATGATGGTTTCCAGCTTCATCCATGTCCCTACAAAGGACATGAACTCATCCTTTTTGATGGCTGCATAGTATTCAATGGTGTATATGTGCCACATTTTCTTAATCCAGTCTATCATTGATGGACATTGGGTTGGTTCCAAGTCTTTGCTATTGTGGATAGTGCTGCAATAAACATATGTGTGCATGTGTCTTTATAGCAGCATGATTTATAATCCCTTGGGTATATACCCAGTAATGGAATGGCTGGGTCAAATGGTATTTCTAGTTCTAGATCCTTGAGGAATTGCCACACTGTCTTCCACAATATGGTTGAACTAGTTTACAGTCCCACCAACAGTGTTAAAGTGTTCCTATTTCTCCACATCCTCTCCAGCACCTGTTGTTTCCTGACTTTTTAATGATTGCCATTCTTCTGCCAGTTTTCAAAGGGAATGCTTCCAGATTTTGCCCACTCAGTAAGATATTCGCTGTGGGTTTGTCCTAAAGAATTCCTATTATTTTGAGATATGTCCCATCAATACCTAGTTTATTGAGAGTTTTTAGCATGAAGGGCTGTTGAATTTTGTCAAAGGTCTTTTTTGCATCTATTGAGATAATCATATGTAGTTTTTGTCTTTGGTTCTGCTAAAAAACAACAAAAAAAGAAAAAGCAAGCTTTCAATTATGACTCTAAAACAACAACTTGATATAGTTTTTTGTTGTTGTTGTTGTTGTTTTTGTTGTTTGAGACGGAGTCTCGCTCTGTTGCCCAGGCTGGAGTGCAGTTGCGTGATCTCAGCTCACTGCAAGCTCCGCCTCCTGGGTCCATGCCATCCTCCTGCCTCAGCCTCCTGGGAAGCTGGGACTACGGGTGCCCGCCACCTCATCTGGCTAATTTTTTGTATTTTTAGTGGAGATGGGGTTTCACCGTGTTAGCCAGGATGGTTTTGATCTCCTAACCTCGTGATCCACCCGTCTCAGCCTCCCAAAGTGCTGGGATTACATGCGTGAGCCACCGTGCCCGGCCAACTTGATATAGTTTTATGGTTTAGAGAGAATTCCTCTGCAGTGGAAATGTTAACGGCTTTTATAAAAGTAATGAACATAAGCCTGACATTGGTACATATATAGTGTAAAAATATACATCATTAAAGACTTCTATTTAATATCAAGTATTTTTATGAATATATTTAAAATGAGAGATCATAGCTGTGTGTGTGTGTGTTTTTGTGTGTGTATACATTATTATATTAATTATAATATATATTATATTTTTTTCTGGTACTTATTTTCTATAAAGTCTCCATAAACACTGAATTAGTGAATACTAAGCCATTCACTAATTTCCCTGTGGGAAATACAGAGCTGGGTTCCTGTGAACCTTTGGTCACATTTTCATTAAGTAATCAACATATAACTTTGTTTTATGTGTGTTTCTATTTAAGGAAATCCTATTTAATACATAGAGTTGATTCAATAACATTGAACTCACAGTCAACAGCACTATAACTCATGCCTGATATTCATGTTAGATAAATAAAGCTTATTTAACACGTATAATTATGTCATTTTCTTCATAAGGTACATTACAGACTTCTTCTGCTTGGAAACACTAGATAGCACTTCAGTGCCTCAGCACTATACTTGGGGCCATTTAAAACAGAGAAATCACCAAAAGCACAAAAATGCAAAAATAAAAAGATGTGGCACTAAATACACAATAAAAAGAATGCTTGTTTAGGGAATGAGAACTGAACAAGTAGGCAGGGTTTTTTCCTGTCCAACCTCAGCTGGGATGAGGTTGGGTGCAAGAAACTGCATGTCCTCAAATGGCAGTGAAAGTGCAACAAGTACTGATTTTGGAGTTACAGGTAAATTTTAGTGAGTAGGCAATATGCAATCCAAATATGCAATCCAAATATGCAATCCACAAATAAGGCTTGACTGTACATGTGTGTGAGTGTTGTGTGTGTGTAGTGGATACTGTGCTCCTTGAAGATGCAAATATTGCTGAGATACCTTTACACAAAAATAGTTATCTATGGATACCTTATGTTGAACAATCAGTATTTTCTAAATTCGATATTGGTAGATTAAAAGAATTTAACTAAAGGCTGTTTCTCTCCGGAAGTGTGTTAATAACTTATAAATAATCATTTAACCTCAGACTTTCCCTAGACTAGATAAAGTACTTTGCATAGTTGATGTTACCTTTGTGAAACAATTTTCTCTAAAACACGAATACCCCAGAATTCGGAAACCAGTCACCTATTGTTATATGTCCTGTTTGCCAGGCTTAGAAAGCTTATTGCTTGGAGTTGGGTCTTTGTGGCCATTCCTTAGGGAACCTCCCAATTTAAGACTATAAGATTCCTTGTTATATCATACTTAGCACCCTGATTTATCCTTTCACTTTCTATTTCTTCCCCAACTCCTTCTGGAAAAAGCCAATACAATACCATCCATATTTTAAATGAACTTACGTAAATTGTTATCAAATATAAAACTCTTTCTATACTTTTTTTAGACGGAGTCTTGCTCTGTTACTCAAGCTGGCGTGCAATGGCGCGATCTCTGCTCACTCAACCTCCGCCTCCTGGATTCAAACAATTCTCCAGCTAATTTTCATTTTTTTGTTTGTTTGTTTTCTGGGTATTTTTGTGGTTGTTGTTGTTGTTTGTTTGTTTTTTTGAGATGGAGTCTCACTCTGTCACCAGGCTGGAGTGCAGTGGTGCGATCTTGGCTCACTGCAACCTCTGATTCCCTGGTCCAAGCGATTCTCCTGCCTCAGCCTCCCAAGTAGCTGGGATTACAGGCACTCGGCACCATGCCCAGCTAATTTTTGTATTTTTAGTAGAGACGGGGTTTCACCATATTGGCCAGGCTGGTCTTGAACTCCTGAGCTCATGATCTGCCCACCTCAGCCTCCCAAAGTGCTTGGATTACAGGCATGAGCCACTGTGCCCAGGCCCATACTTTTAATATATTTTATTGGCTCCGGGAAGATATGTAATTGGTCATTCATTCACTTGTTTTAAAAAATCATTTAAGAAATGATGATTGCATCACTATTACGTCCTAGACCATGATCATTCTCTGTGTAGGAGTCCATTGTCAACATAAATGCCATCCAGCCAGCCCTCTGCTAGATCTAATCATCTTGATTTGTATTTCTCCAATCATCTTCAGTTTCTTCGTGTTTCTCTTTTATTATCTTCTTTCTTGTTCTGAAGATCTGCTTTTGGTTCAAAAGCTCAGAACTGAATTCAGCAAACATCTGACCTAGTGCAGATAAAACCAATGACCCACAATATATTACCTTGGTATTAAGACAAAAAAAGTATAAATTTTTCTAATTATAAAACTAATAAATTTTATTGCCCTAAAATACTTGAAATGGTAAATTTACAAGGAAGAGAATAATACAAAATAATAAAAATCCCTCTAATCCCAGCACACAGAGATAATCCTCTTTATAATTTGTTGTATTTCCCTCCTATGCATATTGTTCTAAATAGTTCCAGTAGACAACTTACGCATTTTTTCTTTTCCACTATTGATAATTTAAATTTTTAACAAATATCATAATATTCTGTTTTATAAGGACATAATTTAATTACTCATTCCCATGATGCCAAACATATTTCTTGCAATTATTTAACATACATATAGTTGATTCATTAATATGGAACTCAAAGCCAAAAGCACTACAATGCATGCCTGATATTCGTGTTACATGAATGAGGCTTTTTTACACACATAAGTTTGTCATTTTCCTCATAAGATACATCACAGGGGCTTCTGCATGGAAACACTAGACAGCACTTAGTGCCTCGGTGCTATACTAAGTAAAATTATACTCAATAACGTTGCAAAAGATTCGCAGACTATTCAAGTAAAGTCTTAGTCATTTTTGTGGTGGTTGAATATGGCCTGTTATTTCTGATTGATATACACAATGTAAAATTTATTCTTGGAAACTATAATACTCTGTGTTTTCTTACTTTCATTTGTGTTTATCAGGGTTGCTTCAAATTTATTTCTATTAAACGTGTGGATTTGGCAATGGAACTTTAAATGACTATATTTATAAATAAGTGAAACTTGAACAGAAAATACATAGAATAACATCTCTGCTATAAACAAAACAAATAAAAAATATGTTTTTAAAATAAAGAATGTTAGGATAATACCAAAAACGAGCAGGAAGTTTATATATGCTAGAGTTCAAATTAGCCAGTAAAGATGACAACATTTGGCCTATTTAGGGCAGTTTATGTAACAATAAATTACGTATTTTATATCATGCATGATGACTAAAAAAAAAAATTAGAGCTCTTATTACTCAGATCAACATTTTCAAATATAAGTATTTACTTTATCATTTTAATCAAGGCAAATATTCTCACCCCTTAGTATTTACTGAGCCTCCCACTCACCCTAGGGAACATGGCAGTGCACTTCAGTTTGCTTTGTATTTGCTGAAAATGGCAATTAACAAGTCAAAATAATTTTTATTTTAAACAAAATTGTTAACACACTGCTAATAGGTAAAATCATGTGTTCTGGGAAGTAATTTGTGGGCAAGTGGTTATGATACAAGCATTTTAAAATAGACTTCAAGGAAGGGACACCAAATTGGAATGTTGAAAAGTATGTAAATGTAGGTAATGTTGCATGGAGGTAAATCTCATCTATCATTCCTCCGGAAATGCATGTGGTAAGATGGCACTTCCCTACCTCCTTGAAGTGAGATGTGTTCATGTGACTTCCATGGGCCAATGAAATCTAAGGGTGTATGTCACTTCCAGATGACAATTTGAAGAACCACTGCAGAATTTGCCATGACTTTTCCTTTCCAGTGTGATTGTGGGTGCACATTTTGAGACAGAGACTTCATCTACTGAATTCTTGGGTGACTAGAATGAACAGTACTACTGCTACTTTGCTTTGGAAATGTGGCATGAAATCTCAGTGGTTTCAAACATAAGAAATACACTTTTATTGTTTGAAACCACTGAGATTTGGGCTACTGTAGCATAACCCTGATTTATCCTAACTACTACCACCTCTATGAAAAAAATCTCCAGTAAAAAGACAAAAACATAAAATGTTTCTTATTCTCTGAGTAACTCTAGCTGCAAATGACCAACTAGAATTGTGGTGGGGATGTGGGTCTTGTGAACTGATTATTTTTTCAAAGCCTATGGATCTGCTAATATTTGACATTTGCCTTTAACACACACAAAACTGCTGGATTTTCCTTATTCTATGAGGTAAAATCCTCCTCTTAATTAATTTTATATTTTCTTTTTTCCATACTCATTCACCCCACAAACACGTATTTGTTACCTAATATGAGCAGGTGATCTGAAGAATTCAAAGATGAGATGAAACTCATACTTGAGGTCTTTATCACCTAAGAATGGGGATAAAATATTCACATACATTAGTGTATAAAATAGGAAGTGTAGTCCCCCACTCATAATCGCATACTTGGGAACTGATTAATCTGCTGTATAGCTTTTTGGATTGTAATATACATATAAACATCTTTTTTTATATAAATGAGAATGTATTCTATGTGATTTTCTGGAACCTGATATTTTCTCATTCTTTTAGAGTATCTTTCCACATGAATACACATAAATCAACCTCATTATTTTTTAATGGCTGTCTTGTATTACATTTAGAAATATCTCAGTTTCTATATCCAAGCTTTCTTTTGTACATCTTTTTAAAAGTATAAGCACAAAGTGGATAGAATATTCTTATTTTCAAAATACTTTTTACTACAAAACTACATACATTTATTCAAACTGAACATAATATTAAATTAAAGGAAAAGAACTCATCTAGGTAGGTCCTAATTCAAAGTTGCCAAAAAGGGAAAAATTGCCTGCTTGTTTGTTTATTTATATATTTATTTATTGTTGTTTTTGTAACTGAAATGTCTAAAGATCTGTTCTGGACATATCAGCTATGCTTCTTCCTCATTGTTTTGTTTCCTCTTTCATAACATTCATAGGTTGGAGCAGTTCAAGCATACATCCTCCAGACTCACACTCAGAAGAAAAGAGTTTTCTACATTCCCAGGGGCTCACATACCAGTCCCAAAACTCCCTCAGGATTGACCAACTTTCAACTCATAAATAACACCCTTGAGGAGTCAACGTGGCTAGTGAAATTGGGTAGGCTTTTTTACCAGGCTTGGGTCTCATCTTCCCTCTCTGGAGTTGAAGTAATGAAGCACCTTCTTCAAAGCATGCTATGTGAGTGAGAAGGGGATTTGTTTATAAAGACAAGGAATGATAAGTGAGCATGGCCAAAACATAATTAACATCCTCTACAGCCCCGCTGTATCTCCCTAAACTCCTATTAGCCCTCCCCACAGGCTGCCACTCTTAACACTCTCTCGTGTTCTCTCACAAATTGTGCATCTGCAAGACACACACACAAGTGGAATCACACTATAGATTGCTTTTTGTTATTTCATTTTTCATCAATATTCTATCCTAGGCTTTATGTTTCAGCCCACAAAAATCTATTTCAGGCTTTTCAATGGCTGTATAATACTTCATTATAAGTATATACTATAAATCATTCAGCTAAACTCCTATTTATGGACATTGGGGGGTGGAGGTGTTATAATGACAAATAATGTTCCACTGAACATATTAGTATTAGTCTGTTCTTGCGTTGCCATAAAGAAATACGTGAGACTGGGTAATTTATAAAGAAACGAGGTTTAATTGGCTCACAGTTCTACAGGCTGTACAGGAAGCATGGTAGCATCTCCTTCTGGGGAGGCCTCAGGGAGCTTCAAATCATGGTGGAAGGCACAGCAGTATCTCACACCTCACATAGCAAAAGCAGGAGCAAGAGAGAGTGAGGCAGGAAGGTGCTGCACACTTTAAATGACCAGATCTCAGAACTCACCTCACTATGCAAGGACAGGGCCATGGGGGATGATGCTAAACCATTCCTGAGAAATTCACCCCCATGATCCAATCACCTCATACCAGGACCCACCTCCAACACTTGGGATTACATTTCAATATGAGATTTGGGTGGGAACACACATCTAAACTACATTAATACTTATACACAAATCTGGATGCATTTATTCAAGTTTATCTCCAGATTCAAATCTTAGACATAAAATTACTGGGTCAAGAGGACATCAGTATTTAAAATTTTAACACACATGTTTAAAAATAGAAATAAAATTAGAGGTTAAAGGTCTTTGCCCTCTCATCCACAGTATATGGGAATGCCTGAGTCTCACTGTATCTTTGTAGTTTTGCTCAAGTGATGGCTGAAAAACAGTATTTCATTTTTATTTTATTCTGAATGTCACACATTTTTTATTGGCCAGACAAATGCCATTATCTGTGAATTGCCTGTTTCCATGTTCATTTTCTTCTAGATACAAAATTTATCTTATTAAGTTATTAGTACATTAAGAAAAGTAGCACCTAATCTACTGCATTAACATATTTTTTAAAAACTTGACTTTTTATGCCATTTTTGTTACATTAAATTTTTTTAAAGCTTTATGTATTTATGTTTGTCAATCTCTTTTCTTATAGTTTCTGGATTTGGTATGTTACTTATAAATTACTTTTAAATTTACACTAAACTCACTATATTTTCTATTCCTTCAATGGCCACATTTTTGTTTAAGTCATTGATTAATCTGCAATTATTGTTAGTCTTGGGATGTGGTCATCATTAATCATTTGTTTCTCTCATCTTCTAGGTACATAGTAGATTGCACGTACACACCCAGTGGTAGATTGGAGCCAGATAAGTAGCTCTGGGCAATCATTTGTGAGTGGAAGTAGCACAAGTCACTACAGGGTAGACATTTCATTGTCAATGCAAGAGCTTATTTTTCCCTCTGATGCAGCATCACGCCATGTTTGAGATGGTAGCTATTCCACCAGCCATCAGCCTGGTTCTTTGAATTATAGAATCGACAGGGGTCTCCTGATAACAAGAAGTGAAAAATAAACTTTCGTGGTATTAAGCCATTAATACTTGGTTGCTTTTTAACTGCAGCATAGCCAGCTGTATCCCATCTTTTCTTTGGGGGATAGTTTTGTAGCAGATGCTGTCAGTGCCTCTCATATTACCTCCCTGTTAGCATCTGTTTGCCTTTGGCCCAACTTCCAACTCCTAGCACCAGTAGTTCTTTGTTAAGGGTGTCCTCTCACTGGTGAAACTCACTCTGCCACCTAGGTGTTCAACAGGTTGGAAGCTTCTGGAATTAATGTCTCTAGGAGCAACTCTCAAGCAATATCTGAGGAGTGTTGGTGTATAAATACTTAGTTCCCTTACTCCTTGGGTAATGTAACTTTAAGGCAGAATAGCTTGTCTGGGCTTCAAGAGCTTTCCCTGTGGGACTATGCTTCAGTTGCTTCCTGGAACTGAAAGCTGTGTTGATAACACGCTCTTCCAAAATAACCTTTCTTTCATTCTTTCACTTAATCATTCTCCTACCTTTACTCTCTAATAAATTACTCAACCTTAAAAGCTTGTCTCAGTGTCTACATCTCAGGTAACCCAAGCTAAGTCAAATTTAAATAGCAACAGTTTGGGGACAGAGAATGTCAGGTAGAGAAAGCAGAATGAAAATAGATGTGGAGGTAGAAAAACAAAGCATTTAAAGAACAGCAAGTTATTTAGTGTATGGATTAAACTATATGCAAATGGAGATAATATGGGATATCATTGGGAAAATAGATTGGCAAGATCATGAAGGATCTTGAATGATAAAGTGTTTGGGCATTTAATTATGTAGATTCTTAGCCTATTGTGATGTTGCACTTTCCTTTCATTTTCTCTCATATTCTCATTATGGATCAAAAAGAAAAGGTCATCTGCTAATACAGAAAAGTAAAGAGAAGCAGTAGGCAATTTTCTCAATCATTAATCACTCAATAATATCTATACAAGAATTAGACTATGGCAGCTGTGTATTTCTAACCTCCATCCCACATCCCCTTGCCTTTCAGATGAAAAAGTGTAAAAGACATTTTTTCTTAACAGAATCATTAACAAAATTTCATACCCCAAAAAGTCTGATTTAAGAAATTTAGAAACATAGGGTTATTACCTACTCATTAGGTTAAGCAAGCACAAACTCAAGAAGAAAAAAAAGGCCAACTAAGAATTCCTTAGTTTGGCATATCAAAAAGCTGAAACCTCTCTCTGGAGATCACAGGCCTTAAAAAGGCAGCATACGGTAATCATAAAAGCAACTGATACAATACAAAAGATATAGGATTCTAGTTTCTGTGTGAGCTTAACCAAGTCACTTCTCCTCTTTGGGATTCAGTTTTTACACCTCTAAAATAATGGGGTAAGACTAGAAGAACACCTAAAAAATTTTACCCTAAAAAATTATAGGCTTCCAAATAATTGTATTTGGTGTATGCTTTGTTAGTAAGCAGAACAAACACCTACCTTTAGCTGATTCTGCAATTCCAAATTTTTGTGGCAGCTTTATATTTTCTGCTCTACTCTCTCAAATCACCTTCCTCCTCTATATTTGCCTTCCCTTCCTGCACATTCCTAAAAATACATTATGCAAATATTTTCCCTAACCACTGTATTTTAAGATTATGCTGTCCCTGACCTTGGGAGAGTAGAAGTTAATTTTTTGGTTGCTAATGATTGAGTCTTAGGGCTTAATAAGCCCTCCAAGTCACCCAAGAATAAGCCCTCCAAGAACAAGAGGATAATAGCTTTAAGAAGAAAGCAAACACCTCCAAAGACACTCTAGGAGTGGGGTGGTGCTGCATAAGTCAGGGAATTACCAGATGAAGCTCCAGGAGTGTAGAAATTGCCAGGAATGCTGAGGGCCTTTTAGTCCAAGAAGAGCTGTGTAACAAGAGCTATCAAATTATTAGGGTGCATTATTTGGGTGCCCAGCAGTCCCATGGCAAGGGGAGGGGGTTTCTTGGGCAACAATTGTCAGTATCCAGGGATCACACCATTGGTTCTTCCTATCAACAGAGATGAAAACAATTCTCATCAACCTTGAGCACTTAAGGTGTTGACCATCTGATAGGAAACACACTTGACCACACTTTGCCATAACACTTTGCTTAGTGTTTAGTGTTTATCTGATTACAACTTTGGTAACATCATTCTCACAACAACCCAAGATGTCCATATTCCGAAAAAGATACGGAGGAGGAAAATGGTGTCAGCCATTAGAACTTAATGTGAATTAAAACCTGGAAGAATTAAAGTCTATGAAGATGGAATTGACTTCTAAAAATATAAAAAGCCATTCAATTATCCCATGTTTACTCACATTTGCTATTAATATTTAACCTTTTTATTGTTGTTGTTAAATATATTTGAAATTCTCCTCTAACAAGGGTGTCTCAATTTTAAACTAAATGGTTATATTTTAACAAAAAGTATGTTTATATAGAGTAAGAACAACCAGTATGTATATGACTAGAAAATCACTTATGTAATTCAGAGATAATATAGTAATTCTTGATGTGATGATGACTGAATTAAACATTTTTGAATACTTTTATTGGTGAGAAAAATCAAGAAATATTTTTAATGAAACAGAATATAGTGCCATGCAAATAATTGAATATTTATTTACTTACAGTTAATTCAAAGCTTATTTAATGTTTCCCATGAGAAGAGCATTTCAAGAATGTAGAGGTCTGGTCTGTGAAAATTGATACCTTTCCATCATGAATTAATCAGCATCCTCCGACTTGAACAGGTGTTGGATGAGAAAGTTCAGGCTTTCCTGACCTAAGGCAGCAGGAAACCAACAAACTAAAATTCCTGTGATCTATTCCAAGACTGCAAATTGAAAATTGAAACACTATTTCAAATTATAGTTTGTAGTGTTTTATCATAAGCCAATATTACTCTGTATTAAAGAAAAGGAGGCTTGAGAAACTCAGAGAATAAAATCCACTTTTGCAGTTTACATGAGATTACAGCTGTGGAAGAAATTTTTCTGCTGCTGCTAAAGCCAGGAAAAAAAAATCTTTGTTTGTTTTTTGTTTTTTGCAGAATTTGCAAAAACAATAACTTTAAATCAGCCATCCTGATCTACCACAGGCTCTGGGTAATTATCCCCAGTAGGTCCCTTTAGTGAGTCAGTTTCTATTTTTTTCACCAAAAGTAGTTTCTTTCTGACATTTTCACGCAGTCTTTCTGTTTGCTAAAATAATAAAGTCTCTTATTACAAAAACATCAACAACTGTCAAGGATTTTGTTTCTCCAAGGCTCAGCTCTCAAGTCTTCTGACTTAGTAGCTAATATGGCAATCTTAATCATGAATTTCATGCAAATCCTTTTTTTTTTTTTTTTAACCAGATTAATGAAACAAATAAAGACTGGCCCACTGCTCTACTTAGTTGTCAAAAACCTATGCTGCAAACCTGAAGTCTCTTCGTGAATTTCTGGAAGATTCTTTTATTTATTTATTTTTGTTCTGGTCTTAAAGAACCCGTATAAGGCAAGAAGAAAAATCAGCTAAGGAGAACTTCCACTTCCTGTCAAGATGGAGAAACAGGAACAGTTTACTCTTCCACTTGAAACAACAAAAAAATAGACAAAACATAAAAACGATAGTTTTTAAGACACTGAGTCACCAGGCAATGCAGGATACTGAGCCCTCAGATATGTGAAACAAGTGAGGTGGACCCTATGATTCCTCTACCTTACTACCTTAAGGGAATTTCTAGGCCACAGAACAGGGAGGGGAACCCAGGTGGAGTGTAGAAGACTCCATGAGCTGAGGAAATGAAATGGAGGGTCTGAGGAGACCAAAACAGCTTGAGTTCACAGAACAGAGTACCAGAAAGGAAAGAGCTGGGCAGAGAGAGAACTTCAGATCTCTGAAAAATACTCATTCTGAGTATGGGTAAATGCATTCATGTAGAGATACTACCTACAACCAGAGAAAGGACCACCCAAAATGGTACCTAGTGAGCACTCACTGGAG
The DNA here is from genome assembly GCF_008728515.1 of Papio anubis. NCBI lineage: Eukaryota > Metazoa > Chordata > Mammalia > Primates > Cercopithecidae > Papio > Papio anubis. The sequence goes on along the minus strand of NC_044977.1, from coordinate 164,673,791 downwards.
AGAATAGTGGCTGCCATTCACCAGGAAGACTGGAAAACCTCAAGATTTACATGGCATTGAGTATAGTATTCAGAAGGGTCTTGCTTCAGTAGTAATAAATAATTAGCCCATGACTAAAACTACTCTGGTCTAGCTAGTAATTCCTAAAAACAAGGGTAGAAAAGATCAAACTGTTTCCAAGTAACTTAACTGTGTCCCAGAACAAAGCTCAAGAATATTTATAGGAACACAAAAATATACAGCATCCCACAAGGTATAATTTACAATGTCTGGCATCCAATCAAAAATTTCCAGACACACAAAAAAACCAGAAAAATATGATACATAATGAGGAGATAAATCAATCAATTGAATCTGATTAAGAACTAACCACAGATGTTAGAGTTAGCAGAGAAGGATATTAAAATGGTTATTATAATTGTATTCCATATGTTCAAAAAGTTAAGCAAAAACATGAAAAGCATAAAAAGATCCAAATCAAACTTTTAATGATTAAAACTAAAACGTGTAAGATGAAAAATATACTTTCCATAATTAACAGCAGATTAGACATGGAGGAAGAAAAGATTAGTGAACTTGAAGGCATGGAAATAAAAGCAACTCAAAATGAAACATAGAAGACATAACTGTTAAAAACTGGACAAAGTGTTAGGCGTGGGACAACTCAAACAGCCTAATATATGAGTAACTGAAGTCATAATGGAGGGGAAATATTTGAAGATATTATGGATGAAAATTTTCCAAACTTGACAAAAATGACAAACCCGTATATATAAGAAGCTTAGCAAACCCTAAGCAAAAGAAACATAAAGAAAAGAATACTAAGGCACAGAATAATAAAATTCAACAAAATGGGTGATAAATAGGAAATCTTATAAGCAGTAGAAGGAAAAAATATATATACAGAAACAGAAATAAGGGCCACAGTAAATTTCTGTTACAAACAATGTAAAAGTAAAAAACAGTAGGGCAATATCTTAAAAGTATTGGGAGGAAAAAACTATTCTAGAATTCTATACCCACTGAAAAAAAAATTTCAAAACTGAAAGCAAAATAAAGACTTGAGACATATAAAAGCAAAATAATATGTCAGTCTCTTTGAGAAAATTGATGAAATTAATAAATCTCTAGCCCGACTGGTCAGAGTAAAAGAAGGAAGATACAAATTGTCAGTAGTAGGCATGACAGAAGTGAAACCAGGGTAAATTTTACAAATATCAAAAAGATACTAAGGGAATATTATATACAACCTTATTCGAATAAACTCTACAACTTAGATACAGTGGACAAATTCTTTGAAAGATACAAACTACCAAAGCTTACTCAAGAAAAAAATTAGGTAATATAAACAGCCCTCCACTATTAAAGAAATTAAATCAGTAGTTACACAATTTCCCACAAAGAAATGCTGAGGTCCACATGGCTTCACTTGATAATTCTACCAAAGATTCAAGGAAGAGATAGTGTCCATTCTACACAAATTATTGCATAAAATTGAAAAGGAGAGGACATTCTTCAACTCACTCTATGAGGCCAGAATTAGATGTCCAAAACAGATAAAGATATTACAGGAAAAGAAAACTGCAGGCCAACATCCCTCATGAACATTGATGAAAAAGTTGTTACTGAAATTTGAGCAAATTAAATCCAACGCCAGGTTAAAGGATAATATATCATGACCAAGTGTGCAAGGTTGGTTTAACAATAGAAAATCAATGAATGTAATCCACAATAATAAAAAACAAAAGAAATGTATAAACTATATGATCATCTCAATAGATGTAGAAGAAAGCATTTGACAAATATCAATGTACATTCTTTATTTGCTTTAAAAAAGGAATTTTACTGCTTTAAAAAAGGCACTTTCTCAACTTGATGAAGGGCTTCTACAAAAATATAGCTTAAAAAAATAAGGAATAGCTAAGATCAGGAACAAAGTAAGATATCCACTCTCACCACTTCTCTTTCACATTATGTTGGAATTTCTTGTCAATGCAATAAAGCAAGAAAAAGAAATAAAAGATATCCAAGTTGAAAAGAAATAAATAAAACTCTTTATTCACAAATGACACAATTATTCATGTAGAAAATCCACTGGAATCTATATTTTTGAAATAAGCTACTAGAATTATTAAATGAGTTGAGGCAATGCTGCAGGATAAAAAGATCAATACATAAAAATATATTTTGTTTTATATATTAGCAATGAACTACCAGAAGTTAATATTTTGAAAACAATGCCATTAAAAATGGCCTCAAAAATATGAAATAATTAGAAATAAAAATGTCAAAAGATTGTAAAAGACCTGTGCACTGAAAACTATAAAACATTGCTGAAAGTAATTAAATATCATCTAAATAAATGGTGAGATATACAGGTTGTGTATTCCTCATCCAAACTGCTTGGAACCAGAAGTGTTTGGGATTGTACATTTTTTTGGATTTGGAATATTTGCATATGCATAATGAGATATCTTGGGAATGGGTCTCAAGTATAAACACAAAATGCATTTGTTTTATATACACCTTATGTACACAGCCTAAAGGTAATTTTATACAAAATTTTTTATACTTTTGTGCAGAAAACAAAGTTTGTGTACATTGAACCATAAGAAAGCAAAGGTGTCAGATGTGTAATTTTCCACTTGCGGCATCATGTCATTACTCAAAAAGTTTCAGATTTTAGAGCATTTCAAATTTCAGATTTTCAGATTAGTAATGTTCTACCTATGTTGTGTTCATTAGTCAAAAGACACAATAATGCTAAGAAAGCACTCTTCCCAAACCAATCCATACATTTAAACCAATCCCAATTAAAATTCTAGCAGGGTTTTTGTAGAAATTAACTGATTCTAAAATTGATATAAAAATTCAAAGGACCCAGAATAGCCAAAACAACTCTGAAAAAAAAAAAAAAAGATGAACAAATTTAGAGAACTAACACTTATTATGAAGCTACAATAATCAAGACAGTTTGGTACTGGTGTAAAGATAGACAAATAGACAAATGGAACAGAAGAGAGTCCAGAAATAGACCCACACATATACAGACAAATGATTTTGACAAAGTTTCAAAGGCAATTCAGTAGAGAAAGATTAGTCTTTTCAACAAATGGTGCTGGAATAATTGGATATATATATATATGCAAGAAAAAAAATAAACTTTGATCTATATCTTGCACCATAAAATTAACTCAACATGAATCATAGACCTAAATGTAAAACTTAAACCTATAAAACTTTTAGGAGAAAACTTCTGCAACTTTGATTAGGTAAAGATTCCTTAGATATGATACCAATATCATAATCTGTAAAAGAAAATATAGATAAATTGGACATTATCATAATTTTAAAACTTCTACCTTTTGAAATACACTGCCAGCAAAATGAAAAGACAAACCAGATATTTGGGAGAAAATACCTGCAAACCACATATCTGATTTAAGACTTATATCCAAAATATATTTATATATATATTTAAAATTCTTAAAATTCAGTAATAATAAAACAATGGACAAAAGATTTGAATAGACACTTCATCAAAGAAAACAATAAACATGAAAAGATTCTCAACACCATTAAGTTAAAATCACAATGAGATAGCATTATAGACCTATTAGAATGGCTAATTTTAAAAAAATACACCATATCTGGTTTTAGCAAGAATTCTGAGCAACTGAAACTCTCATACACTGATGATAGAAATGTAAAATGATTCAACTACTTTGGAAAACCATCTTACAGTTTCTTAAAAAGCAAAACATACACATACATATAATCCATGCAACCTACTTCCAAGTATTTCCCCCAAGATAATTAAAGTATCTGTCAATATAAAGATTTGTACACAAATGTTCATAGTAAACTTATATGTAACATCCTGGGTTACCCAGGGGCCTCCAGTGGGACAGAACCAATAGGATATATATAAAGGGGAGTTTATTAAGTCTTAACTCACACAATCACAAGGTACCACAATAGGCCGTTTGCAGGCTAAGGAACAAGGAGAGCCAGTCCGAGTTCCAAAACTGAAGAAGTTGGAGTCCGATGTTTGAGATCAGGAAGCATCCAGCACAGGAGAAAGGCTGGGAGGCTGGGCCATCTAGCCTTTTCACATTTTTCTGCCTCCTTTATATTTGCTGGCAGCTGATTAGACGGTGCCCACCCAGGTTAAGAGTGGGTCTGCCTTTCCCAGTTCACTGACTCAAATGTTAATCTCCTTTGACAACACCCTCACAGATACCCAGGATCAATACTTTGCATCCTTCAATGCAATCAAGTTGACACTCAGTATTAACAATCACAAGTCCACCCTTTGTCAACTTGACCCACACACATCTCCTGAGATCATACATACTCTTCAAATAACGATACTAAAATAGGTCATAATTATGCTCAAGATAATACAACTATCCTTCATAGTACTACCATTCATAAAGCCAGAAATGCACCAATCCTCAACCCAGATACTATTACCTAAAGTTAACAACACTTAAATGCTGATAGGAAGTCAAAATCTTATGTCACATAATAAAGGAAAAAGAAAGTCAAGGTTTTTCTTAGTACAAAGTGTACATGCATAAACATGGTTTTAACAAAATCAAGAGGAAATATTCATGACAATTATAGTCCTCGTTTTTGCAACTGGTCACGTAGTCGTAGCTGGTATTGATGACTAACTTCTTCTACTACCCATTCTGTATGCTCTTTGCCTTCAGCAAGCACCTCAACAGGTCATAGTTTTTTTTCCTGGTGGAGTGACCCAAATCTTCATTCCTGAAGAGTCTGGGCCATCTGTAGTCCTGCCTGGATTGGGCTGCTGTAGTTTCCCATTGACTTTAATCATAGGCATGGTAATACTAAGAGATGCCCTAATGGGTCTCCTGTATTCCATGCATACTCTTCCTTGCTTCTGTTGTGGAATAGTAGAATGATTTCATGTTGGGATAGTCCAGGTAAATCACCCCAGCCAACACTGTAACTCCCTTCTTAGCCTGTTGACTTAAAGGTAGGAGGAACCCAAAGTGTCCAGGTGGCAATATTAACCTCCAGTTTAATGGAATTTTTCTGTCTCCAGGTCGCAGTGTTCTTCCCTCTGGAACTAAGACTTCTAGGCCAGCAGAACGTAATGTTGCGGGAACAGGAAGCAAAAATGTTGCTAGTGCATCCCTAGGGGTGATGGTGAATGCTGATGATCAAGGGATGCCACTTCCACTTCCACCCCTTGATTCCTGGCTATGGGAGAAAGAGTACCATACATTGGATGCCGATTCAGAGCATACACAGCCTTCTGGAGAACTTTGCCCCAGCCCTGCAAAGTACTGTCGCTTAGTTGGCATTGTAATTGTGACTTCAAAAAGCTATTCTACCGTTCTATCAACCCATCTTCTTCAGGATGATGTGGAACATAGGAAGACCAGTGAATTCCATGAGCATGAGCCCAATGACACACTTCTTTAGCCGTAAAGTAAGTGCCTTGGTCAGAGACAAAGCTGTGTGGAATACCATGACACTGGATAAGGCATTCTGTGAGTCCACAGATGGTAGTCTTGGCAGAAGCATTGCATGCAGGATAGGCAAACTTATATCTGGAGTAAGTGTACATTCCAGTAAGGACAAAATTCTGTGCTTTCCATCATGGAAGAGGTCCAATATAATCAACCTGCCACCGGGTGGCTGGCTGATCACCCCAAGGAATGTTGCCATATCAAGGGCTCAGAGTTGGTCTCTGCTGCTGGCAAATTGGGCACTCAGCAGTGACCATAGCCAGGTTAGCCTTGGTGAGTGGAAGTCCATGTTGCTAATCCCATGCGTAACCTCCAGCCCTGCCACCACGGCCAATTTGTTCATGGGCCTGTTGGGCAATGACAGGGATGGCTGGGGAAAGAGGCTGGTTGGTGTCCACAGAATGGGTCACTCTAGCCACTTGATTATTAAAATCTTCCTCTGCTGTGGTCACACGTTGGTGAGCACTCACAAGTGATACAAGTATCTTCACAGTTTTTGACCACTCAGAGAGGTTCATCCGCATACCTCTTTCCCAAATTTCTTTGTCACCATTTTTCCAATCATGCTTCTTCCACGTCCCTGACCATCCAGCCAAACCATTGGCTACAGTCCATGACTCAGTATATAATCGCACATCTGGCCATTTCTCCTTCCATGCAATGTGCACAACCAGGTGCACTGCTCAAAGTTCTGCCCACTAGGAAGATTTTCCTTTACCGCTGTCCTTCAGGGATGTCCTAGTAAGGGGTTGTAGTGCTGCACCTCTCCACTTTTGGGTGGTGCCTGCATATCATGCAGAACCATCTGTGAACCAGGCCCTAGTCCTCCCTTCCTCTGTCAACTGATCATAGGGAACTCCCCATGAGACCATCGGTGTAGGCTGAGGGAGAGAAGGCAGGGTGGCAGAAGTGGAGACCATGGGCATTTGAGCCACCTCCTCAAATGCATGTAGGCATGTAACTTACTTGTGCCTTCAGGACCTGCATGTAACTTACTTGTGCCTTCAGGACCTGCTCAAGCCCAATCATGTATATACCACTTCCATTTGATGATGGAATGCTGCTGCGCATGACCCACTTTATGGCTAGATGGATCAGAAAGCACTCAGTTCATGATAGGGAGTTCAGGTCTCATGGTGACTTCATTTCCCATAGTTAAACGTTGTTTCCACCAAAGCCCAGTAACAGTCCAAGAGCTGTCTCTCAAAAGGAGAGCAGTTATCTGCAGAAGGCGGCAGGGCCTTGCTCCAAAATCCTAGAGACCTTCACTGTGATTCACCTATGAGGGCCTGCCAAAGCCTCCAAACAGCATCCTTATCCACCACTGACACCTCAAGCACCATTAGATCTGTTGGGTCATATGGCACAAGTGGTAGAGCAGCTTGCACAGCAGCCTGAACCTGTTGCAGAACCTTCTCCTGCTCTGGACCCCACTCAAAACTGGCTTCAGGTCACTGGATAAATGGGATGGAGTAACAGACCTAAATGAGGAAGGTGTTGCCTCCTAAATCTAAATAGGCCCACTAGGCATTCCTCTTTCTTGGTTGTAGGAGGGGCCAAATGCAGCAACTTATCCTTCACCTTAGAAGGAATATCGTAACAGGCCCCACACCACTGTACCACTAGAAATTTTGCCGAGGTAGAAGGTCCCTGAATTTTAGTCAGACTTATTTGCTGTCCTCTGGTATGCAAATGTCTCACAAATAAGTCCAGTGTGTTTGCTACTTCTTGCTCACTGGATACAAGCATCATAATGTCATCAGTGTAATGGACCAGTGTGATATCTTGTGGAACCAAAAAGCGATCAAGATCTCTCCAAATAAGATTATGACACAAAGCTGGAGAATTGATATACCCCTGAGGTATGACAGTAAAGGTATATTGCTGGCCTTGCCAGGTGAAGGCAAATTGCTTCTGGTGGGCCTTATGGACGGAAATAGAGAAAAAGGCATTTGCCAAATCAATGGCTGTATACCAGGTACCAAGAGATGTGTTAATTTGCTCAAGCCATGAAACCACATCTGGTACACTAGCTGCAATTCAAGTCACCACTTGGTTAAGCTTACAATAATCCACTGTCATTCTCCAAGACCCATCTGTCTTCTGCACTGGCCAGAGAGGAGAGTTGAATGGGGATGTGGTGGGAATCACCACCACTGCGTCCTTCAAGTCCTTGATGGTGGCAGTAATCTCCACAGTCCCTCCAGGGATGTGATATTGTTTTTGGTTTACTATTTTTCTAGGTAGAGGCAACTCTAATTGTTTCCATTTGGTCTTTCCCACCATAACAGCCTCCACCTTACCAGTCAGGGAACCAATGTGGGGGTTCTAGCTGCTAAGTATGCCTATGCCAATTATGCATTCTGGCAACCACAGGTTGAGTCCAGGGGCATGCTTTAATTCAGACTTGAGCTAAAACTCCATTAATTACCTAACCTCTGTATGCCCCTCGTTTAACTAGAGGACCACAATAACATTTTGGGCCCCCTGGAATCAATGTCAGCCCAGAGCCAGTATCCAGTAGTCTCTGAAATGTCTGATCATTTCCTTTTCCCCAGTGCAGTTACCCTACTAAAAGGCTGGAGGTCTCCTTGGGGAAGGATGGGAGAAAGATTAACAGCATAAATTATCAGTAGTGTAGTGAGGTCCTTCCTCAAGGGAACTTCATTCAAGGTCTCTGGGTCTGTAAACTGGCTCAAGTCTGGAAATTGATTGAGGGGCCATGATTCTCTGTTTTTATAATTCAAATTAGTCTTTTGTCCACTGGACCTAGAAGTTTTCTGCTTATATAAATTAAGTAAGAATGTAGTAGGCTTCCTATCAATTTTACTTCTAAGAACGCCATGATTAATTAACCAATGCCGGAGCTCTACACGAGTCAGACTATACTGATTGCTGCTTTCCCCTACTGTCTATTAAAGTAGCTATGCCCACCTTGCCTTTGATGGTGGAGTGCTATCACGTGGCCCCTGCCACCTCGTGATCCAATTATTCCCACTCTATTTAAATTTTGTAGTTGAGCAACTGAAGCTCCCACTGTTAGATATGACATACAGAGAAGAGCAATTACAGGGCTCTTCAAAGGTGCAGGTGCTGCCCTCACAAACCTATTTTGCAAGGCATTGGTCAAGGGTATACCTTCTGGACCCTCCCAGCTGGGATGAGTAGGCCTAAAGTGACTAATGCTCTCCATCATCCCAATCTCCCTAAGCCTTTGGATCCCTTTCTCCACATTAAACCAGGGGAGATCAGGCATTTCCAGCTTGCTCACAGTGGGCCATCTTTTAATCCATATTTCAGCTAACCAAGCAAATATACGATTAGAACCTTTTTTAACTCCCTGAACTGCAACATTTAATGCAGAATCCCTACCTATTGGGCCCAAATCAAAAAATTCAGCCTGGTCCAACTCTATGTTCCTTCCACCATTATCCCACACACTTAATATCCATTCCCATGCCTGTTCTCCAGATTTCCACTTATATAAATTAGAAAACTCAAGTAGTTCTTTTTCAGTGTAGCGCACCTCCTCATGGGTCCCACCCTCAACCTCACCTCTAGCAGACCACCAGGACTTTAGTCTAGTTATAGGTCGAGAAGCAAACAGGGGTGTTGGGGGTGGCTCCTGAGGAGAATCAACATTATCTTACAGGGAAACTGCCTCAGGGGAGGCCATCACTATTGCTTCAGGCAGCACAGGGTTTATCTCCTCAGACAAAGGTGGAAAGGCTAATGGCTGCATGGGCCAGGGAGGGGATATTGCCACTACTGGGAATGGGGAAGCTGTTTCTTCTGGCAAAAAAGGTTCATCAGAGTTTACAAACTCAGTGTCCCCAGCTTCATCAGGGTCCTCCCACACATCCCCATTTCAAGTTGCAGGATCTCATTCTTTTCTAATCAATGCCCTCACTTTAACAGTAGACACCTGGCAAAGCTGTGCATGTACCTTTCATTGCAGATCAACTACTCTCATGATAAGAGTCTGTGTCTGTTTTCCACAATTTCAGCCCTTTCTCTACAGGAGATAAGACTCTTGCTCAGGGAAATCTTAGCAGATATGAGGCTCAGTATCTGCTTCTGAGGCCGGGAGTTGGAATCCCTGAGTACATCATCTTCTTTCATCACTTTGTCCACTGAACTTACAAGGAACAAACCAGCTTCATTATGTTCCTTGGTTCTCCACATATGGTCAAAGGTATTATGTATAGAGTCAATAAACTCCTTCCCTCTCACGAGCAGTGAATTAGGAGTATCAAACGCATTTATTTTGCATAACTCTCTAAATAGTTTATGCTAAGGACTATCAGTGTTCTCTACACTATTAGAAGTAGAGTCCTTAGCATTTTGGGGTCTAATCATATTAAGAAGCCAACTCCAGAAACACCAAAACTAACAAAGTAACTCCATCCTTAATGTTCCTCTAAAACCACTCCTGGTACCAAAATCTGTATTAGTCAGAGTTCTCTAGAGGGACAGAGCTAATAGGATATATATATATATATGAAGGGGAGATTATTAAGTATTAACTCACAAGGTCCCACAATAGGCCATCTGCAAGCTGAAGAGCAAGGAGAGCCAGTCTGAGTTCCAAAATTGAAGAACTTGGAGTCTGATGTTTGAGGTCAGGAAGCATCCAGCACAGGAGAAAGGTGTAGGCTGGGAGGCTAGGCCAGTGTAGCCTTTTCATGTTTTTCTGCCTGCTTTATATTTGCTGGCAGCTGATTAGATGGTGCCCACCCAGATTAACAGTGGGTCTTCCTTTCCCAGTCCACTGACTCAAATGTTAATCTCCTTTGGCAACACCTTCACAGACATATGCAGGATCAATACTTTGCTTTCTTCAATCCAATCAAGTTGACACTTACTATTAACCATCACAAATCCCATAAATGTAAACAGCACAGTGTTCAGCATAGGAAAACAGAAAAACAAACTGTCATATAGCCTCACAGTGGAATAATACGCATCAATGGTAAAAGAATGAACTAATGATACAAGCGACAACATACATGAGTCTCAAAATAATTATGCTGCTGAAACATGCCAGACTCTCCTGCCCTCCAAAAATACATACTGTTAGATTCCATTCATATGTTTCTAGAAAACACAAACTAGCATACTGTGATTTAAAAAAATTTCTGTCTCATTGATCTGTCTAATATCAACAGTTGGGTGTTAAAGTCTCCCACTATTATTGTGTGGGAATCTAAGTCTCTTTGTAGGTCTCTAAGAACTTGTTTTATGAATCTGGGTGCTCCTGTATTGGGAGTATATATATTTAGGATCGTTAGCTCTTCTTGTTGCATTGATCCCTTTACCATTATGTAATGCCCTTCTTTGTCTTTTTTGATCTTTGTTGGCTCAAAGTCTGCTTTACTAGATGCTAGGATTGCAACCCCTGCATTTTTTTGCTTTTTATTTTCTTGGTAAATATTCCTCCATCCCTTTATTTTGAGCCTAAGTGTGTCTTTGCATGTGAAATGGGTCTCCTGAATACAGCACACCGATGGGTCTTGACTCTATTCAATTTGCCAGTCTGTGTCTTTTAATTGGGGCATTTAGCCCATTTACATTTAAGGTTAATATTGTTATGTGTGAATTTGATCCTGTCATCATGATACTAGCTGGTTATTTTGCATATTAGTTTATTCAGTTTCTTCATTGTATCATTGGTCTTTACATTTTTGGGTGTTTTTGCAGTGGTTGGTGACAGTTTTTCCGTTCCATATTTAGTGTTTCCTTCAGGAGCTCTTGTAAGGCAGGCCTGGTGGTGACAAAATCCCTCAGCATTTGCTTGTCTGGAAAGGATTTTATTTCTCCCTCGCTTATGAAGCTTAGTTTGGTTGGATATGAAATTCTGGGTTGAAAATTCTTTTAAGAATGCTGTGGCCAGGTGTGATGGCTCACGCATGTAATCCCAGCACTTTGGGAGGCCAAGGTGGGCAGATCATGAGGTCAGGAGAGCGAAAGCACCCTGATTAATATGGTGAAATCCCGTCTCTACTAAAAATACAAAAAATATATATATATTAGCCGGGCGTGTTGGGGGCACCTGTAGTCCCAGCTACTCAGGAGGCTGAGGCAGGAGAATGGCATGAACCCAGGAGGCAGAGCTTGTAGTGAGCTGAGATGGCACTACTGCACTCCAGACTGAGTGACAGAGTGAGACTCCATCTCAAAAAAAAAAGAAAAGAAAAAAAAAAAGAATATTTAATATTGGCCCCCACTGTCTTCTGGCTTGTAGGGTTTCTGCAGAGAGACTGCTGTTAGTCTGATGAGCTTCCCTTTTTGGGTAACCTGACCTTTCTCTCTGGCTGCCCTTAACATTTTTACTTTCATTTCAACCTTGGAGAATCTGATGACTATGTGTCATGGGGTTGCTATTCTCAAGGAGTATCTTAGTGGTGTTCTCTGTATTTCCTGAATTTGAATGTTGGCCTGTCTTGCTAGGTTGGCAAAGTTCTCCTGGATAATAACCTGAAGTGTGTTTACCAGCTTGGTTCCATTCTCCGTGTCACTTTCACATATACCAATCAATCACAGGTTTGGTCTTTCACATATGATCTTTTCCATATCTCTTCGAGGCTTTGTTTGTTCCTTTTCATTCTTTTTTTTCTAATCTTGTCTTCACGCCTTATTTCAGTAAATTGATCTTCAATCTCTGATATCATTTCGTCTGCTTGATCAATTCAGCTATTGATACTGGTATATACTTCAAGAAGTTCTCGTGCTGTGTCTTTAAGCTCCATCAGGTCATTTATATTCTTCTCTAAATTGGTTATTCTATATAGCAGTTCCTGTAACCTTTTATCAAGGTTCTTAGCTTCCTTGCATTGGGTTAGAACATGCACCTTTAGCTCAAAGGAGTTTGTTATTACCTACCTTCTGAAGCCTACTTCTGTCAATTCATCAAACTCATTCTCCGTCCAGTTTTGTGCCCTTGCTGGACAGAAGTTGCGATCACGTGGAGGAGAAGAGGCATTCTGGTTTTTGGAATTTTCAGCATTTTTGCACTGTTTTTTCCTCATCTTTGTCGATTTATCTACCTTTGGTCTTTGATGTTGGAGGCTAAAGACCTTTGGATGGGGTTTCTGTAGGGGAGTCCTTTATATTGATGTTGATGTTGTTGCTTTCTGTTTGCTAGTTTTTCTTCTAACAGTCAGGCCCCTCTTCTGCAGGTCTGCTGCGGTTTGCTGGAGGTCCACTCCAGACCCTATTCACCTGGGTATCACCAGTGGAGGCTGCAGAACAGGAAGGATTGCTGCCTGCTCCTTCCTCTGGAAGCTTTGTCTCAGAGGGGCACCAGCCTGATGCCAGCCGGAGCTCTCCTGTATGAGGTGTCTGCTGACCCCTCTTGGGAGGTTTCTCCCAGTCAGGAGGCACAGGGGTCAGGAACACACTTGAGGCAGTCTTTCCATTAGCAGAGCTGGTGCGCTGTGCTGTGAGAATCTCTCTTGTCAGGATCAGCTGCTCTCTTCAGAGCTGGCAGCCAGGAATGATTAAATCCGCTGAAGCCCACAGCCACCCCTTCCCCCAGGAACTCTGTCCCAGGGAGATGGGGGTTTTGTCTGTATACCCCTGATGGGCTGTTACCTTTCCTTCAGAGATGCTCTGCCCAGTGAGGAGGAATCTAGAGAACCAGTCTGACCACAGCTGCTTTGCTGCACCCAGGCCAGACCTCCCAGCCTCCTTAGTTCAGCCATTGTGGAAGACAGTGTGGTGATTCCTGAAGGATCTAGAACCAGAAATACCATTTGATCCAGCAATCATCCCATTACTGGATATACACCCAAAGGATTATAAATCATTCTACTATAAAGATACGTGTGCACACATAGTTTTATTGCAGCACTATTTACAATAGCAAAGACTTGGAACCAACCCGATTGTCCATCAATGATAGACTGGATAAAGAAAATGTGACACATATACACCATGGTATATTATGCAGCCATAATGAGTTCATACCTTTTGCAGGGACATGGATGAAGCTGGAAGTCATCATCTTCAGCAAACTAACACAAGAACAGAAAACGAAACACTGCATGTTCTCACTCATAAGTGGGAGTTGAACAATGAGAACACATGGACTCAGGGAGGGGAGCATCACATACTGGGGCCTGTCAAGGGGCAAGGGGAGGGAGAGCATCAGGACAAATACCTAATGCATGCGGGGCTTGAAACCTGGATGACAGGTTGATGGGTGCAGGAAACTACCATGGCACATGTATAGCTATGTAACAAACTGTACGTTCTGCACATGCATCCAAGAACTTACAGCAAAATTTAAAAATAAAAAATAAAAACTTTACAAGATTTTGGGGAAAAAAACAGATCAGTGGTTGACTGGGGCTGGGATGGAGCCACGAGGAGAGACAGAAGAAAAGGATACAAAGGAGCATGAGGAAAGCTCTGGGGGTAATGGAAATTTTCATTATCTTGATTATGTTGACATTTCGTGGGTGTAAACATAGGTCAAAACTTATCAAACTGTACACTTCAAATATGTACTATTGACGTTATTGCAGTTATTCCTCAACAGTGCTGATAAAAAGTTTAAATATGAAATAAGTAGAATTGATTCTTCCCTTTATACAAGAATAAAGATTGAAGTGGTGTCTTTGATGACCCAACAAATAATCCTCAGGCAGAAACCCTGAGAGGAAACAAGGTTCATCTAGAAGTACAACTAATTCCTCTTTACCAAAAGCTAAAATAGGTAAGGTTGTATCTAGGTGTCTGGAGCCTGAATGTTTATTTCAGGGTTCATCTTTAAGAAAAGATATACAAACTGAAAAATATGATATTGAGTACAAAAGTGATTATTAATATAGAATATGAAACCAGAAAATCTTTCAAACGTTAAAAGACCAACAAAAACTACAAATAACACAAAATTCATGAAAAATAAAATAATATTTTATTACCTAACCACTTAATACACTGTTTTACAGCTTTATTGAAGTACAATGAATAAAAAATAACTGCATCTTATAAAATAGTTGTATATTTAATATATACAATTTGAAGAGTTTGAAAATACACATACACCCATGATACCATTACCACAAGCAAGGTAATATAGCATATCCACTATCTCCAATAGTTTCCTTGTGTCCCTTTGCTTTTCTGCAAGTGATAAGAATGCTTCATGTAAGATCTATCCTCTTCACAAATTTTTAAGTGCACAATACCACATTATTAACTGTGGGCACTATGTTGTACAGCAAATCTCTAAAACGTATTTATCTTGTATAACTATAACTTTATACCCACTAAAGAACTCAAAAGCAGAAAATAGAATGGAGAGTTCCAGAGGATGAGTTGTTAATCTACTTCTTAACACTTTTTAATGCAAACTCTTTGATAACCTTTTCATATGATGATGATTTTTATAACATTGTCTATAAGAAAATATAAAGATAATTCACTCTTACACACACACACACACACACACACACAGCATCAATAATTGTATATGCTGTATTATTTGTTATGTTCCTGACAGGAAACTTCCTTTTTCACTTCATATTGATCAGAACTGAATCGTCAGCTGGCAGTTTTATATTTCTGATAATTGGAACAATTTCCATAGAGTAGCATCTGTTTCTACATTTCACCAGAGGTTTCTCCTCACTACACATGTACTTCTAGTGCTAGACACCTTAGTATCCATTCATATCCTGATAAAACCTCTGACCAAGCAGGTTCTTGTCACGATGCCAGGTGAGTTGGCACAGTTGAAAGAATATGTGTTCCTAGAAGGCAATCCTACACTGAGATGTCTACCAATATCTTAAATAAATATGGGAGTGTCTATGATATGCATAATATACCCCACTTTAATTGCATTCACAACAGAACTTTCCCTTAGCCAGAGTCCAAAAATTTCTGCGGTCATTCCCCTATTATCCAAACCAAGCAAAAATATAATGGGCCGGGGAGGATTAGAGTGAGGAAAAATACAGTAGTCTTGACCAACTGCAGTTAAAATATTTAGCTTTTCAACTTTGTGAAAAATCATATAACCACATGAACACATTGCTAGGGTCTCTCTCAAAGCCTTGGAAGCGCCCCTCCAACGGAGGGATCTTAAAGCTTAATCTTTCTTAGTTTCACAGTAAAATTACCTTTGAAACGAGTCATTATTACTTCTTCCTACACCTTCTTATTTTGTCTGTACTGTTTACTTTTTTCTTTACAGTGATTCCTCAGTTTCTCAATTTTCTCAGGATATACTGATAGGGATCTGGATTTATATGTGATACATATGACACCTTGACAACCATAGCTATGTGTTCTTATCACATTTAGGGGAAAGACTGGAGATAACAAGGAATTATCACAATAAAGGAAAATATATTTTGCTTAATTTATGTTAGCATATTTTAATGTTTCACAGAGAAATGAATGCGCACATACATTTTTCTAAATTAAGCATATATAAATAATTTGAAAACTTTACTTATCAAACTTAGACCCCAGTTTTTATTATTCCTACTGGAATTAAAACTTCAATTAACTAGAATTATCAGAGAAAGGCATCATTTAATTAGTTTTCTTTTCTGCCTAACTTAAAATCATTAACCAAAACATTCTTGTTTTTGTTCTGTATTGTTCAGAATCTTTGTAAATTTTAAGTGGGCAACTTTTCTCACTTAGCAAGAAGAATAGCCTGAATGTAATCTTATTTGATTAATTAGTTGCTGAATTGTTTCAGGAGTGTGATTGTGGAAGTCAAGTCTCATCATACCAGAGATTTGGAAGATATAAATGTTTTTAATGAAAGACCAGTCCTGGGGAGTGCCTTGTATTACTTACAACTCCCATGTTGAAATTGACATGAACCCCATAAAGTAGCTCAAACTACAAGTTGTTGTTTGAGCAAATATGTTTACAATTGAGTCCAGAAGCAGGTCTTACTTCAGGTAAGGCTTGATCTAGTAGTCCAAAAGTTGTTGTTATGACCCTGAATTCCCTCTGTCTTCTGCCCCAGTGACTTCAAACTAAGGCTCTACACAGTGGTTGCCACACCAGAAACAGGCTCTCTCCTATAGGTAAAAAAAAATGTTTCCACCATTTCAGAACTCACATTTTTTTGCAAGACAGTTAAAGAAGAGAGCTTCTCATTCCAAGGTGACAAGCAAATATCTCCTTCTATCTCATTGGCTCTGATTGAGCTATCTACTTATCTTTGAGCCAGGCAGTATGGGAGGGGGAAATTAGAGAGAGGAATATAATATAGTGGTTGGCCTAAGTCAATCTGGGCTCACTCCTAAGACAGGCGGTGGGGTCAATTCCATACAAACTAAATGTCTGTGATGTGGTGTGATATGGGGGACAGGGAGTGAAGATAAAATTTCCCAAAGGAAAATAATGGTAAGGGAGAATGGATGTCAGGCACACAACCAACAAATGTCCACCACAACATCCATGAAAAGGCTTTGAATTTAGGCTCAGACAGTCCAGAGTTCACAACCTGTCTTAGATTGTTTTGTGCTGCTATAACAGAATACCAGTATCTGAGTAATTTCTGAAGAAAAAAAATGTTTTCACAATAGCAAAGACTTGGAATCAACCCAAATGTCATCAGTGACAGACTGGATTAAGAAAATGTGGCACATATACACCATGGAATACTATGCAGCCATAAAAAAGGATGAGTTTGTGTCCTTTGTAGGGACATGGATGCAGCTGGAAACCATCATTCTTAGCAAACTATCACAAGAACAGAAAACCAAACACCGCATGTTCTCACTCCTAGGTGGGAACTGAACAATGAGATCACTTGGACTTGGGAAGGGGAACATCACACACCAGGGCCTATCATGGGGAGGGGGGAGGGGGGAGGATTGCATTGGGAGTTATACCTGATGTAAATGACGAGTTGATGGGTGCTGACGAGTTGATGGGTGCAGCACACCAACATGGCACAAGTATACATATGTAACAAACCTGCACGTTATGCACACGTACCCTAGAACTTCAAGTATAATAATAATAAAAAATAAATTAAAAAAAAAAAAAGAAAAAAAATGTTTATCACAGTCCCATACACTAAGTCCAAGATTGAGGGGCTGGCACCTGATTAGAGCCTTCTTGTGGCATCATCCCATAGTGGAAGTCAGGAGGGCAAGAGAGAAAGAGGACAAAACATGGCCTTTCATAATGATCTCACCCCTGTGAAAGCTGGATTAATCCATTCATGAGGGTGAAATTCTCATGGCCTAATCTACCTCCTACCAGTCCTACCTCTTAATATTGTTACAATGGCAATTAAATTTTAACATTAATTTGGGAGGAGACATTCAAACCTCAGCACAACGCAATTCTATCATTTATTATTTATAGGATTTCCAGCAAACTGACTTGTTTACATCAATTTCCTATTCTGTAGAATGGTCATAATAATATAACATCCCAAGGTTGTTATGGAGGCTACATAAGACAATATACATACAATGAATAATATAGTGTCCAATACAGAGTAACGATAATTGTTGCTCTTGTACAAATTCTTCAATCCAACGAAAGCCTGCTATTAAAATGGAAGGATGGAAAATTATCTTTCACAGAGCACAAGTCACCACTCTGGTTAAAGGAAAAGCAATATCCGGGAGCAATTGACTTTGGACAGTTGGCTTTACCCAGTGTGTAGAAAATCCTCTAACAAACTTCTACTGAGAGGCACATTAGGATGGAAATATTTCTGGAATTCCAAATTTAAAATGGAATTCATTTTTTCCAGAGAAATAGTGATCTGATGATCGAGTTCCTCCAGCAACAAACTATTAACTTAGTCCACAGTGTAGCTGAAAAATAGTAACTGCACAGGTAAATTTGGTGTGATTACAATGATATTCTGCCCCCAAATAATTATATCTACACCAGGATTTCTATGGGGAAAACACATTTGTAAGTGACTTCAAAATAAATTTTTAGTGTACACCCCATTACAAAATAATGAGCCAGTTTAAAGTCTGGCTGCAGTACATACCATCTCAACACATCATTGAGAGTGTTTATGTATGTATACCTATATGTATGTGTGTATATATAGAGATATGTGTATATATGTGTGTATATATACACATATATACATGTATATACACATATATACATATAATCACATATATACATATATACACACATATATACATACACATAACATATATACACATATCTATATATACACACACATATATAGGTATACATACATAAACATGCTCAATGATGTGTTGAGATGGTATGTACTGCAGCCAGACTTTAAACTAGCTCATTATTTTATAATGGGGTGTATACTAAAAATTTATTTTGAAGTCACTTACAAATGTGTTTTCCCCATAGAAATCCTGGTATAGATATAATTATTTGGGGGCAGAATATCACTGTAATTTAGATTTATGTATGTATATATATACACACACACACACAAATCTAAATTGAATTATGCAAAAAATTTTCGGGGGCAGGGTCTATGGGTGCATAGAGAACATCAAAACAACAGATTATTCAATGGTATGTGCCACTTCACAAGGTACTGTCAAAGTCCATTCCCTTTGTTATCTGAACAGTCATTGACTCTGTGCCGCATTGTTGCATCACCAAATGTTTTTTCTTGTACTTCTACATAAAATGTTCTTTTACATATATACAATGGCATTAGAAATGCTTGTCTTTGGGGGAGAAAGGACAAAAGTGAAAAAGAGAGTTCTCATTAGCAAACTACTAAACTAGACCAGGACATATTTCTGCCCTGATACAACAATTAATATGATAGTTTCTAGAAGGCCATCAGGTTTCCTGGCATCCTCAGCTACAATGAAGTTTGCTGCTTTATTTTTTTAATTCACGGTTCTCCCTCTGTGGAAGGTTGCAGGTGTGAAGCAGCTGTGTTCAAGGTAACATCTCATACATTTGCACAGCGTGACAGACTGGGCTCACATCTTTTCTTTTCTTTTCTTTCTAATTTGAGTTTATATGATTTCACTGTAGTGCTCAATAGCCCTTTTGGCCAAGGAACACTTCCTTCAATCTAACCTAAAATCCTCGTACTGTAACAGCAAATAGTTTTCTTTTTAAATTCACTATGTAGAAATTTGAGCACAGCTGGCCAATCTATGTTAAATCCTTTCATAAACTTGAAGATCATTATTAAATTTCCTCAGTCTTCCCTTTTCCTGGCCATAGAATAATCCCCACTCATTTGCTATAACATTTCTTAGTTACAAACTATTTTATCATCTTTTTTTTTTTTTTCCTGTTTACCATATCCCAAGTTCTCCTATCCTTCCTGCACTGCACCCCTTACTTTGGTTAGGAGGCTGACCAGGAGGTCGTGTAATAAGGAGAGAGTAATGTGACTGTGGACATAGCCTTCAGACAGGCCAGGATTTGAATCTTGGCTCTGTTGCAGACCTTTATTTAAACACTCTTACAAATTACTGAACACTTCAGTTCCTTAGGATGTAAAATAGAGATAATTCTAAGGGTATTGTGAGAACTAAATAGCTTTCTACACACACCCCCACACACACAGCTTTCTAGGCACCACCAAATGCTCAATAAATGCTTAAAATGATGTAGTAATCACTGCAGTGACCCACCCAGGTTTCCCTGAATTCCTTTACTGTTTCCTGAATTTCTTCCTAGGTCCAGGACTCTTATTTCCAATGGCCTGTCCATTTGTCTGTTTTTAGAGGATTATCCTATGACTGTGAGAGAAGTAATTGGGAGTTTACATGGCCCTTAGATGTTCTTAGCTATGACTGATGATGCAAGTGTATGAAAACCCAAGTTCCTCCCAGTCGCTTTATGGCAGACAACTCAATTTATGCTCTAAGGTTCCCTTGCAGATTTAGGCCAAAGCTCCCTATTATGAGACTTGGCCAAAAATAGCATACTTTGTTTGACTTCCCCTTTCCTCTCCTCATACCCACTCTCTTACTGATTTCTTCTGGGGGAACTTTCTTAATAAGTCATTTATTCACAAATTTTCATCTGCTTCTGGGTAATTTTTAAGACATGTACCAATATAATTATTATTCTCACCTCCGCATAGTGCAAGTTGTTCAAATGCTTCTGTTTAAGAGAGAGAATATTGATTTTTGTTCAAGTGGACAAATGTTCTGAAAAAATTCCCAACAAGGCAACTTTAACTTATCACACCACAGATGAAATGTAGAGTATAGTGAATTCAGTGAATTATGAGAAGTAAAGGAGGTTTAGTGAATTATGAGAAGTAAAGCAGGTGGCATGGGCATTTATAAGATAATTCATAATAATTCACTCTTTAGAAATTGTTTTCCTTTCCCCACTTTGTTTCTGTACTGCTAAGCCTACAAGGAATAAAACATTTTCTAGTCTGTGAACTAGATTCTCCTCTACATCAAGAAAGTGTGGTTTCAGTACGTCTCATCTCCTTTCCTCCCTTCCAAGAGAGCTAGGACTAAAGACAGCATGTCGAGATGTTGCAACAAGTCCCCTTACCTGAGCCACTGTGAAAAGGAGACATGAGAATCCAACACTTGAGAGCCAAGCATTGACACATAGTGCAGCTGGAGCGGGAAGAGAAAAGTGGAGATCCTACAGAGGCAGGTTAAGGGCAAGAACAATGAAGAACCTTCAAGAAGCATCCAGAGTAATTGCCAGCCAGTCTCTTGGGTCATGGCATATTTGGTGGCATATCAGGCTATCTCAAAAGTTCGACTACAGAGATTTTAGAGCTAAAGACCACCCAGGATGGGAGGGGGAGGTGTCTATTGAACATCAGTGTCAAGCCAACCACATCACTCCCAATGGGGTCATTAAAGGACTTATGTAACTTGTTCTTCTCATGGATTATCTCTTCGTTTCTATTCTCTCCTCTGTACCCCACTCCTAGATAGGTCACAAATTAAAAAGTAAATTTTCTGTCACTAACATCAAAGAGGAAATCAAATAACCAACAGGAATCAATATGTTTAATGTTCTCCTCTGCCCTAAGGGGCAGTCTCACACCTATCCTATACTACATAAGTTTTGTGACAGCCTTCTCTAAGCGGCTGCATTTTGGTTAGTTAAGACTACTAAAAATGCAATTCCAAACATGTGGAGCAGCACTATCTTTATTTTTCACCTGTATTCGCCTTTCTTGCATTTCATGGGGGAAAGTTGTATAGTTTTCCAACTTTGATCACTACCTTCCATCTCTCTTCCCTTTTTCCAATTCTAGTTCAAATCAGATGGACCTTGGGGCATTCTAAAAAATTAAAGGGCTATGCTTTTGTTTAGCCAAGATTACCTTCCACTCTGTAGCAAAATTAAACTCCCTACCAAATCCATCCACACAACTGCAACGCCATTCACTTTTTTAAATTGGGGCTTTACCTTTAAATTGACAACTAGAGAGGACTTTTAACCACTTACATTAGGCCAGTTTTGTTGTTTTACAAAAGAGGAGAAATCAATTATTTATTTTTCTCTACCTTTTGCTCTTGCCAAGGCCATGACATGATAAATACGTTGAGAAAGCAGAGCAGAAGCACACACACAATTTTTTCACAAGGCCTCTTTTCCCTGTTGTCATGGTTTCCATGAAGATTGTTACATATAATACTATTCAGATGATGTTCTATTTGTTTGTTTGTTTGCCTACTTGTTTTGAATATTACATTCTTTCAATGCTTTAGTGTGCAAGAAGGTGGTGGTAAGGAACTTAGAACTCTCAATATCTAGTTCCCTCACTCCAGCTTGCTTTCAAACAAGTTATTTACACAGGAGCACATTCTTTTATTTAATCCATAGAGGTTGACAAGCTGTTTTGGGTTACTTCAGACCTTGTGCTCAACAGATATAAGTTATTCTGAAGGTCACTGATCAACTCTATATTGTTAAATGTGGTCACTAAATTCCATTCAGTGATTTCCATCATATTTGTCCTTTCAGCGACACGTGACCTTTCAGCAATCAATCACTGCATCTGCTTTGAAACATGTTTTTCACTTGTCTTCTAGGACATGGTACTATTTTTATTGATTAATTGATTGATTGATTGAGATAGAGTCTCGCTCTGTTGCCCAGGCTGGAGTGCAGTGACGCGATCTCGGCTCACTTGCAACCTCTGCCTCCTGGGTTCAAGCGATCCTTCTGCCTTAGCCTCTAGAGTAGCTGGGACTACAGGCACACACCACCTGTAAAAAAAATTAGTCCAGCTAATTTTTGTATTTTTAATAGAGACAAGGTGTCACCATATTGGCCAGGCTGGTCTCAAACTCCTGGCCTTGTGATCTGCCTGCCTCGGCCTCCCAAAGTGCTGGGATTACAGATGTGAGCCAGCACGCCCGGCCAGTACTCTTTTTGACCTCCTTCTCAGCTTCATTGGCTAGTTTCTCCGCATCTCCCTGAACTCCAAGGTTCAGTTCATAGATGCCTTCTCTAAGAGGTGTTCTAAGGGATCTCATCTAGTCTCATGGCTTTAAATGCCATCTATATGCTGACGATACTTAAATTTCTATCTCCAACTTTGCCTCTTTCCTCAACTGCAGACTCATATATCCAAGTGCTTACTTGCTACCTCCACTTGAATATCTAATGGACATCTTACTCTTAACACATCCAAAATCAGTGTCTTTACATACACATGCCACAAAAAAACCTCCTCCAGTCTTCCCCACCTCAATTCATTAAATCTCCATTCTACCAGTCACTTAGATTCATATCTTGGTGGTAGCCATAACTCTACTCTTACTCTAACAGGCATCATCAAATTCTATTGTTTCTACTAGAAAGATGTATCCAGAACTTGACTACTTACCACCCCTACTACTATCATCCTGGTCCTATCCTCTCTGAATAACTTCTGTAGCCTTCTAACTGATCTCCCGCCATTCACCCTTGCACTCTTTTCATCTATCCTCAGTCAACATAACATTCATTATTCTGCACAAAACCCTCCAATGTTTTGTGCACAAAAAGCTCCAATGGTTTCCCATGGGACTCAGAGCAAAAGCCAATGTTCCTTTTATGGCTTGTAAGATCCTATGTGGCCTGGTCTTCATTACCTCTGTGATGTCATTTATAACTCTCTTCCTCATTTACTCTACTTCAGTAATACCAGCCTCTTTAGCTTTCCCCACAAAAATGTCAGGCATGTCCCAGCCTCACAGCCTTTGCACTTGCTATTCTCTCTGTCTGGATTGCTAATCCACCAGATATCTGCACGGCCACTTCCTCGACTCTCTTTAGGTCTTTCATCAAAGTCACCTTATCAATGAGACCACCCTTGGCTACTCTATCTAAAACTTTCCTTTCTACCCTCCTTTCTTGACTATTAGCCCTTACCTTTTTTTTGTTTGTTTTCTTTTTGTTTTTGTTTTTGAGACAGGATCTGGCTCTGTCACCCAGGCTGAAGTGCAGTGGCAGGATCTTAGCTCACTGCAACTTCTGCCTCCCAGATGCAACCAATTCTCCCACCTCAGCCACCCAAGTTGCTGGGTCTACAGGCATGCGCCACCATGCCTAGCTAATTTTTGTATTTTTCATAGAGATGCGGTTTCACTATGTTACCCGGGCTGGTCTGGAACTCCTGCACTCAAGCAATTCACCCATTCAGCCTCCCAAAGCGCTGAGGTTACAGGCATGAGCCACTGCACCTGGTCCCTCATCACGATCTTATTTCATTTACTTTGTTTACATGTTTTGTTTATTATTCCTCTCACTCACTAGAATGCAAGGTCCAGGAAGGCAGAAGTTCTTTTCTGTCTTGTTCATTACTAAATCACAGCTCCTAGTGCCTGAGCATTATAGTTTCTCAATAAATATTTGTTGAATGAATAACATTCAATACAGAGATAGTTTTATCGAACCATTGCATTTAACTTAAGCAAAAAGAAAGTAGGCAGAGTAAGAGTTGCTCTGGAAATGGATTCAGGAGTGGTCACCGGGGGATTGGACCAATCATTAATGAAGCAACATGAGATGTCAGACTAGAACTTGTGACCATCCAACTTATCATTGCTGCCAAATACATCAGTCATTGGATGCACGTGGTTGGGAAGAAAGAGATTTCACCAAAATCATCAGGCTTGTTAGGCTCCTAAGAACTTATTTTGTGGTAAATTATCTACTAAGGTTTTAACCAAGCCCTCAACTTTCTTCCATGCAGTAGGCTTAGCAAATTTACTAACCAGTAGTGATAGTTTTATTAGGACCTACATCATTATCCTCTTCTTTGAAGTGTGTGTATACATGAAGTTTTTGGCCTCGATGTAGTGAAAAGAATAATGAGAGTTTTGTTTAAAAATTGGTTTTTCATAAACTGATGACAAGATTGGTCCCATAACTTGGAGATTCAAATCTCTCTACCCAATCCTTCTACCCTTTGTTTTTATGATTTTTACAATTCTCCTTTTTGCCAACTATTTTGCCCTCTCTTTTGTTGTTGTTATTACTATTATTTTTTAATTTGAAGGTACACAGCTGGTATCCTACATGGTTGATCTGAGAGCTACAGAAAACTAGTCAAGGAGTAAAGAAGTACCTGCAATTTTATTACTCAGTAGAGACCAGTTTAGACAACTTTTCAGAATTGTGGCAAGTCTTCCAGTTTTGTTTGGTTCGTTGTTTGGTTGTTTGTCTGTTTTTTCTGCTTCGCTGATTTCATCACACCTAAGGCTGAGGGGAACTTCCCTTCCCATATTATATCACCTACAGGCGTGAAGGTACCTATAGGCATTTGTGTGTATTTTCTGTTCATTTGGGGATTTGGTATATTACTATTAGGGTGTGGAAGATTTGTTTCATACAGGGAGTTATGTAGCATCTTCAGGGGATCTGAGACCTAGAAAACAGCAGTCCTATTCAAGGAAGACCATGTTACCAGGGAGCCCAGTTATCAATCAATGTACCACAAAAATTAAACTGTCTCTTATAACAGCAGTTGAAGCACTGTGGGCAATGAATTCTTAGGGGGTGGCAAAACAGATGAAATCCAGTCATCACATTTTACAACAGATCTGCTGCTTGATAAAGTACAACTGGAGAGCAGACTGTTAGCAATAAGGCCATTTCTAAGAATAAAATGAGTTTGTAAAAGATCTGTTTGAATTATTAACTCCAAAAAGTGGCTGGAGAAGAAAATGATTGCTGATATCACTGGCTTTTCTCCTCACATGTATGATTAGAACAAAGGGAGGCACAGGAGAGTAGGGAAAAGAAGTGAAAGCAAATTTCCCTCCGACATAAGGAGGCACATTTTCACGCAGTGCCTCATCGACACATGGAGAGGCCACCTACCAGGTAAAGAAAAACACTGCGGCCATTGAAAACGCAAGCAGATGCCGGAGCAGGGGAAAACGACACTCATTTTTAGCAAATATTGTTTCTTTTTGTGCTTGCAGAAGCATTTCTTTAATACCAAGTGGACACATCTAGCCTTTATTCTGCACCCTGTAGATTTCCACTCCCCACCCCCAGACCCCCGGTCCAGATTCAATTTTAAATGCGAGCCATGTTGGAGGTCACAAGAAAACAGCCAAGGTGACCATTAATATCTTTTTCTTGTTCTGAAGTTACAAACAGAGGATGAATCAATATGGAAAGATAATGTTAGTATTTTCCAATTCAATATTTTTCACCACATTAATGATGAGATTTGAAATCTCTCATCCGAAGCAAAGCGGAGAAACATGTTAAACAGGTCACAATACTCAATGTTCTCCTTTGATTTTGTAAGCATGTTTTCTCTATGTTGTAAGAAGACAAACGAATGCATTTTGACTTCCAAATAGAAGACGTTTCGTTATGGAGCCTAGTCCAGTGAAGGAAAACAAAGCCACACTATCACTGCTACTGAAGATTCTGGGGTACTGTTTAGCCTTTTCCTCTATAGAAACTTGTTCCCAGGACCCTTCCAAGTCTTAATTTTCATATTCTTTCAGTAGAAAACCCTGAAGTCTTCTTAAAAGAATGTACAATATAACCTTTCAGAATATGTGGCGCACATCAACCATAAATACTGTTAATAAGTAATGTCAACGTTTGTTGTTTATTTCATTGCTAAAAATGCATTCCTTTACTATATAAAGAAATTGAATGTTAAGATAGCTGAATAATATTTAGGACCACTAAGGATTATGTTGCTCTTCTTTTTTTAAAAAAAAAAAAATAGTGGGAGTAGAATTTACATCTCAAGTATTGCAGATCTGATCAGAACACTTCAAGGAAGACATAATAAAAGACCCTAGATAAGAAATAAAGAAAAGGTGTTACAGACCTGCTTCCTCTGAAAATCTGGAGAATGAGAAGCATATGATCAAAGGCTACTAAATCATAATGGATAAATAGATTCATTCACCAAATTCTGGAATAATAGAACTAGAATATTTGAAAGAAATCGCTTCAGATTGAATTATTGCTTATTGTTTGTTATTGTTTTTAAGAAAAATTTCCAAATAGGGTAGACGTTGATTTAGAAAGCCAGTGTTTTCTATAGAATTGTATATATGATCCAAATATTATTTGGTTTCATTTTATTTGTATACATTCATAGTATGTTAGGCATTCTTCTAAAGCCTTTTTAAAAATTAGCACATTAATCCCCACAAAACTTCAGGAAGGTAGGTACTCTTACTATCGTCATTATTCAGATGGAAACTGAGGCTCAGAGAGGGTAAGTAACCTGCTTGATATCACACAGCTGGTAGGTGGAAGAGTCTAGCCCTAGGCTTTGTGTTCTTCACTACTCCATCATTTCTCATTAAATCATACATTCAATAAATGCTTAGTCAGCACCTACTGGGTGCAAGTGGCTGTGCTAAGGTAAATTAGATATTTCCTTTCTTCAAAATGTTTATAGATTAAGAAAAGGATCAGACATGGACACAAATGCCTACAGCCTAAGAACACATAAGACGGAGGAAATTACCTGACAAAGATGCCTGGAATGTATGAAGCAACTCCATAATCTCTACAGGTAGTCTTAAGGAATTGGGAAGTGAAGAAAAAAAAGAGAAGGACTTAGGAGGAGGGACCAACAAGCACGACGATGATAATGGTGAAGCGAGCCTATAGTAGTTACCATTTAAATCTTGGGAAAACACAATTCTTCATGGGAGAAAAATGGATTCTTACAAAATACTAAGATTTTGCCAATTTCAATGTGCTGTGGACTCAGGAAGTCTAGGTTTGTTAGAGCAAAACTTGTCTCTCTTGCCTTTTCCTCCTTTGACAGCAAAGAAATTGACCAAATATTTCAACATTTAAAAAATACAATTCATATACCTTAAATATATACAGTAAAATATACAATTCAGGTACTACACACATATAATAAAGCTAAATTTAAAAATAAGGATTGACAATGCCAAGTGTTGCCGAGAATATATTGAGAAGTTTCTTTTAGAAAAAAACCCGGATGCACATCTACCTTCTGACCCAGCAATTCTACTCCTACGTATTTTCCCAAGAGCAATGAAAACAGATGCCTACAAAAAGACTCGTACAAGGTTGTTCATAGTACTAAAAGGTGGAATAAGCTAGGTATCCATCAACAGGAAAATGGATACTTAAACAATCTCTTATACAATGGGAGATAACTCAGCAACAAAAAGAAAATGACTAAAAAACAAAACAACATGGATGAACAGCGGAGACATTATGCTGAATGAAAATAGCCAGGCACAAAAGACTGCATGCTGTATGATTCCATTTATATGCCGTTCTAGCCTTGGAAAAGCAATTATATTGTGGCATCAAATCAGGACAATGGTTGGCTCTGAGATGGGCAGTTTAGGGACTTAGAAGAAACATGAAGAAATTTCCTGTATTATGGCGATGTTCTATATTTTGACAAGAGTTTAGGTGACTCAGACAGAAGCATTTGTCAAAACTCACTGACTGGTAACTAAAGACTTCAAAATTCCATTTCACATAAATTTTACCCCCAAAGCAAGAAAAAGAAAGTGAAAAACATTTAACTCTTTTAGTTAAAGATATGAATGAAAGAGGATTTAGGTGCAAAGCATACTCATGTCTACTTACTTTGAAATGCATCAAAAAATAAGATGGATTGATGGATGGGTAAATAGATATGTGAGAAAGCAAAGATACTAAAATGCTAATTATAGAATCTAGCTGATAGGTCTATTAGTAGTATAAACCGTACAATTTTTTAGCTTTTCTGCATATTCAAAATTTTTCATAATAAAATGTTAAAAACATACAACTCATATATATATATATATCTCAGATCTATCTATCTATCTATCTATCTATCTATCTATCTATCTATCGATCGATCGATCTATCTACCTACCTATCTACCTACCTACCTACCTACCTACCTACCTAAAGGGTTTTGAAGATTGAATTGCCAACAAGTTAAAGGTACTTTGCAGTGAGGAAAGCTTAGGTCCTTATTTTTCAAACTAGCCTTCTTTATTGAAGCACAAGAGAAAATAACCAGAGAGGTGACACCACTGTACATCATAACTGAAGGAGCCCATTTTTATGGTACTAGACATTTGTCCTATATGTGTTATAAAAATAATTTGACTATAGACGTCAAATGGGTTTTGAATAAAAAAAAAACTGGAATAGATAAACAAAAGATAGTGGAATATAAGTGTAGTCTCTGGAGGCACTGGGAATTTATTGAAAGATATATTTTGCTTGTTGTATAGAAAATTTGGAGAAGCACATAAGTGCACAGAGAAGGAGGAAGAAACCATTAATAATCCCACTACCAAAAGAAAAAAAATCACTGTAATAATTGTGACTTAATAGTTTGAAAAAATTATTTCCAATCATTTCTCTTTTCGTATTTTTAACAGAGTTAAAATGGTAAATACCATACTAAAGTATAGTATAAA
Source organism: Papio anubis (assembly GCF_008728515.1). Classification (NCBI taxonomy): domain Eukaryota; kingdom Metazoa; phylum Chordata; class Mammalia; order Primates; family Cercopithecidae; genus Papio; species Papio anubis. Next base: position 164,644,435 of record NC_044977.1, on the reverse strand, counting down.
TATGTTTCATGAGAATAAAACTTTTTTATTAATAATCTTAAGGAAGGTCAGGAGCAGTGGCTCATGCCTGTAATCCCAGCACTTTGGGAGGCTGAGGAAGGTGGATCACAAGGTCAGGAGATCGAGGCCATCCTGGCTAACATGGTGAAACCCCGTCTCTACTAAAAATAGAAGAAATTAGCCGGGCATGGTGGCACGTGCCTGTAGTCACAGCTACTCGGGAGGCTGAGGCAGGAGAATCACTTGAACCCGGGGCGCAGAGGCTGCAGAGAGCCGAGATCGTGCCACTGCACTCCAGCCTGGGTGACAGAGTGAGACTCTGTCTTAATAATAATAATAATAATAATCTTAAGGACTACATAATGTTATTTTTAATGAGTATGTCACATTTTACCATGGAAACATGGGTATATAGTTTTGTTGTTTGTTTTTCATTTTATTTTGCTATAAAAAGTAATATTGAAAAGAAACATCCTTGGGCAAAAAATTATTTATGTTCCTATTATTTTTAGGACAAAGAACTTCTGGAAATATAATTTTAACAGAGTGTTTAGTTGGCCTGTAAGTTAAGAAGAGTCTTCTTGTACTCTTAACAAAAGTACTCTTATTGCTACAGACAGCTCTATGACATTACAAACAGGTTTAAACGCCATTCCATGGTTTGTCAATATTCCTCCAGCTCATGAAAACAACTCTGCCTACACTTCGATTCATGCAGACAGACTTATGCACTGGGTAAGGGGAGGAAGGGGAGGCAGGAGATGATGAACTAGATTTGAAAGTGTCCCTGTCTTTCCCAGCACGGAGAGAATCAAATATTTTCTTAAGTGAGGCAGAAGCCTAGCACTGAGGAAAAGAAGGGAAGAGTTGCTCTTTTTCAGTGTGAGGCTGTGCTTGAATCTCTCCCAGACTGAGGCCTGGTGGCCCCTGGGTGGCCTCTGTAAGGAGGCCCTCTTTGAAGGTAGTGGGCACAAGAGGACAAGATGTTTTTTATACATAGCTGAAAATGGCATGAGCTGAAGAGAGACACTCAGAAATGGGGATTCATAGCAAAAGAATTTAATTAAACTCAATGTATCCTGCAAGCCAGAAGACCTGGTGTAAGGTGAGAAAATATTTGTCTCTTTCTCATTCTCTGTCTCAGCAGATGACTCAGATCTAGCAGTTTGCTGAAGGTGGCAGTTACCAGTCAAAAAGAGCTGACTGATAAACATTCAGGAATTTTGCAATCTGGTTTGGTAACCTGAAATTGGTCATGAAGCAGTATTTACAGCATGGAAACCAGCAAATACTACAAGTCACACCTTTCCAGACCCTTCCCATCCCCAGAGATCTGGTGTATCTGTTCACCACACCTCAAATCCAAAGCTCCTTTTCTGATTTCTCTCCCAAATTCAAGACCCATTATTGACACTACATTCAGGACATCCCTATTTGTCTCAAATTTATTAGAGGACTTATTATTCTCTCCCAGGTATGATCTTACTAGTGTGCTCTGTATTTTTGTTAACAATTTATCATCTTCCCAAACAGCAGCAACCAAAACCTGACAGCCATATTTGACACTTTACTAAGTAATAAACAAGAAGAAATAAAAAAAGGAGGAGAATTAGTCAATAAATTAATTTCTTATGTCAGCCCTTGTGACAAGCCTTTTACATACATTCGTATAACATCTCTTAAAGAAGGTATTATTCTAGTTCTGCAAAGGGAAAACAAGTTCAGGGAGGTTATGTTACTTACCAAACTTTGACAGTTAATAAGTTTCAGAACTATGATTTGAGCCTTCTGAGTATAACCCAATATGTAAACCAATATGCCATATTTCTAATCAATTCATTGCAAAATCTGCCCTCTAGAACTTTTTCATTGTTTTAAGGAGGTATTATTTGCATACAATGAAATGCACAAATCTTAAATGTACATTCCCCCAGTGTTGATGAAGATAAACTGTTGTAGAACTCACACTCCTATCTATATATATAACATTTCCACTGCCCAAGCACATTTCCTCCTTGTTTGTTCCAGTCAATCCTCCTTTGTTACAGTCAGCATAACACTGCCCTAACAAAATATTACAAATTGAGTGACTTATAAACAACATTTATTACTCACACCTTTGGAGGGTAGAAAGTCCAAGATCAAGGCACTAGCAGATTCAATGCCTGGTGAGGGCCTGTTTTCTGATTTATAGATAGTGCTTTCTGGCTGTTTTCTCACCTGGTGGAAGGGGCAAGACAGATTTCTGGAGTCTTTTAATTGGGATTAAGGGCAGTAAATCCCAATTATGAGGGCCCTGTCCTACTGACCTAATCACCTCCCAAAGTCCCCACCTCCTAAAGTCATCACATTGGTAAGTAGATTCAACATACGAATTTGAGGGAGACACAAACATTCAGATCACAAAACTACTGCTTTATTTCATCACAGGTGAGTTTTACCTATTCTGGACCTTCATATAAATGAAATCATATAGCTTTTGTGGAAAACTTCTTTAGTTCAGCATTTTGAGAATAATTTATATTATTTATGTATATCAGTAATTTGTATATTTTTATTGCCAAGTAATATTCTATTATATGAATAAACCAAAGTTTGTTTATCTACTATTTTATTGATGGACACTGGAGTGACTGGCTATTACGAATAAGGATGCTTTAAACATTCTCATACAAATCTTTTTGTTGACATATGTCTTCATGTCTTTTTAGTAAAACCTAAAAGCATAAGAGCTGAGTCGTAGGTCAGGTGTATGTTTATATGAGAAATTGCCAGACTAATTCCTAAGTCGTTCTGTTATTTTATACTCTCATTATCAGCGTATGGTGATTCCACCTGTTTCACATCCTCAACAACGCTTAGTATTGTCAGTCTTTTAGTTTTAGCCATTCTAGTCACTGTGTAGTAATAACTCATTGGTTTTAATTCACATCTCTCTAATGATTTATTATGCAGTCCTAGACATCAAAGAAAACACAAGCATATATCTTAGTGACTTAGGAATTCCTTTCACAAGACACAGAAAGCACTCACTATTAAAGGAAAAGCATAAAGATATAGTAGACTTCATAGAAATTAAAATCAGAATAAAATAGGTTTAAAAGCCACATGTATGTACACACAATATATACATGCAAAGGACTTGTATCACTTGTATCTAGACTATGTAACAATTTCTATAATGCAATTTTTAAAAAATCTAGTGGAAAATTATGGGCAAGAGACTTGAACAGGCACTTCACAAAGGAATGTATACATATACATATATGTGTACATATGTGTGTGTGTGTGTATATATATATAAAGGCCCAAAAGCACATAAGAAAATGCCTCATAGCATTTCATCATTACCTTTTATAGGAGTCATCATTTTTTATTTTTGTACCACAGTTTGTGAAAGTATAACTCCCAACCCAAACTGTATAAACCTGAAAGTACAATGAACATTTAAGGCACCTTTGTCCTACCTCCACATTATATATACATGTGCAGGAGTGGAAAACTCACAAATATTTTTAAATCATTGAGCAAATGAATTAACATTGTATATCTTAAGACATTTTAACAGACATTAATATTGCAAACTAATGAAGCAGTAATAAGGCAGTGACTAGAGAGGAAAAAGAAAACAGATAACAAGAGTAATAAGCCTAAGAAGTGGGGGAGTGGAGGGAGTATTTCTCACAGACAAATGAAGTGAATTTAAAACGCTAGTGTAAAATAAAAGAGGAAATAGGGTTAGTAGAATAAAACAACAAAGATAATGTGAAGCAAGCTTTCCCAAAATAAGACACCTACTCTTTTGCATGGGCAACCCATCTCTGTGTGGGTAATTTTGCATTAACAAAAGCCCAGGGGAAGCTATCAGACCAAAACAGGAAGCCGTGCATGTGTGCTCAGGTGGAAGTTGCCAAGACATGCCCCTTGTGTACTCTGCTGTGCATTCAGCTTGCCAGAAAACTCAGATTCCTTGTCAGAAGTTAGACCCAGAAAATGCAGATAGCATCATTACTGCATCCACAGTAGTGTTTTCAGATTCTGGTGACATCATCTAGGAATTCTCAGCACATCATAATTTTAACTACTATGGGGCATCCTCTTTCTGAGATAAAATTTGTCCACTGAGCCATTTGTGAATGACTTATATGAAACCCATTCATCCTCATGATTCACAGACTACTGTTCAGTATTTATAGTAACTCTGTAAAGAATTTTCTAGAACTATAGGCTTACTCAAACCATCTTTATAATTATTTCAAAATAATAATGCACACTGTTTCAGATGACGGCCTCAAGACTCAGTTCTTTTCAGGCTAAATCTCTGAAAATATTTAAATGATCTTATTTCTATCTCAAATTTCAAACTGATTTGTATGAATCATTTAATTTCCAAGTGAAAGATTTTTTTTCTCTCCTGATCAGATACTAAAATATCAGAACTTTGAAATGTGGAAATTCTGACCAATAAAGGCAATTTTCATTATTTTTTCTTTTTGGGATTCTCAGGAGGAAAACAAAAACTAACCTTATTGAATAAGTTACATTTCATGACTAGGGCAGTGGATTAGAGGTAAACCCTGGGTTAGGTATATATGGGTTCTGAGAATAGAAGGGAAAATAGAAGTTTTAAAAAAGAGAGAAAAGTGAAAAAATTTAGAGAACCCTAAAAAATGAAATTCCAGAGGGATATCTTATACTTAACTGTAAAATATGTGTGTGTGTGTGTGTGTGTGTGTGTGTGTATGTTTGTGAGGATGGGTTGGGAGTGTATGGGAGTCAGGAAATGAAAAACTTAAGTGAAAGTTATAGTTTTGCTGGGAAAACCTTCAAGGCTGGATTTTTCTATCATGAAGTGAACATATAAAGCTATTTTATAAAGCAAAGGAGATGGAGACAGTTAACTTATAAATAGATCTAATTCATACACTCATTCATTCATAATTTAAACCCTGCAATAGGAAATACAGAATGTTCTAAACTTAATCTCATCCCCTTCTTCAATGCATTATGAAGCTCAAGACATAGTTTTGAAACAAATTAAAGATACTATCTTTATGTAAAAGATAAAATTTGTTATTCTAAGATATAGTAGGTGGGTTTAGCCAATGTGAATCTTGTGTCTTAGTCCCACCCAAAAGTCCTATAAATGAATCCAACCCAACCTCAGAATGCCCATAACTACATGCACACTGAATTTCTGTCTGACCACCTGGACTTCAGCCCAAACTGTCATGCTCTCCTTAGCTTCCGGGTTCCACATCTGAGCTCCTGACATTGCTCTAAGTTCTTCTGAGTTTGGTGCCCTTGTCTCAGCCCTTCATTCCCACCATGCTCTCAAGATTTCAGTATTCAGTCTCTCACACCAGATCTCCAGGTGAGAGTCACCCACATAGCAACTTGACCCAGGTTGGTGAAACCAATCAAACATTTGCTTACTCCCATTAAGATTCCCTATAGGGAAACGGTTACATTCAGTAATTCTATTTGCCATCTTTGTTGCAAGCGCTCTCTTCTTTTTCTAGAAAATATTCCTAGAAACTAAATCAAATGCAGGAGATGGCTCGGCAGTTATCAAGAGAAGTCATTGAAATAACTCCTGCAAAGTCATAGACGGTTGAGGAAGCAGAAACTAAGGACTGGCCATTTGCTTTTTTTAAACACCAAGCTGAACAAATTTTCTAGCTGTTTCTAAGAACTACAAATTGTTATTCATTCCCTTATACCTTGATAAAGTTGGGAGATATGAAACAGTTGACACCAACTTAAAAGAATTAACATGTCTGGGAAGGTTTGAAATGACATTTTGGATTTCAGAGTGAATATGCATGCAGACACATAAATGAGCCGAGTATAACATCAGGGTGTTAATATATTAAAGATTCATAAAACAATAGCAAACTATACAAAAATATTGCTTTCCTTGCACACTCTGCTCAAAGAAAATTTCCCATTTTACTTTTAACATTTGGATCCAACTGTTTTTATAGCCAGATCTTTGGTGTTAAAATGGAGGATAAACATATTTATCTCTAAGCAAAACATACCGAGATAATAAGAACTCCTTTAAAAAAATGACTACGCCTGAGATGCCACCTCAGAAGTATTCTCCAATTGAAGTCAACCATCTAAAACACACACACAACATACACACAGATGTGTGTATGCCATATCTGAAGCCAGAGACCTAGATAAACATAAGGAAAGGAGAAGCTGCCAATACCAAATGGCAGAGTGCTCTTCAACCTGGGGCATGGACATACTACCTCAAACCACTCTTGAAGCCTCACTTATTTCTCATGTTTTCTCAAAGAATAGCTAAAAAGAGAAAAAGTGCTGTGTCCAGGATTGGTAGAAAACAAAAGTAAATGGTTCAAAATTCTAGAATGACATCAAGGTAAAGGCAAATTGATTACAGTTATCATTTTCTTGGTCCTTTCCAATTTATGGTAAATGGACTCTGATAATACATGCTTGGGGTTCTTCTGCTCGCCTTGACTGCCCTCTCAGGGTAATGATGGCTTAGATTTTCCAATAAAAAATCGGATATAGAATATACATACATCCTATAAAAGATGTACGTACATCATTTTTCAGATGTTTTATAATTTTTAAATGCTCAAAGAGAGTCTCTTATTTAAAGGACCCCCAAAATTATACATGTCTAAGTTCTAATTTTGGCATTTGAGACTATAATGTGCATCATATCAGAATAGTATCCCATTTCAGAATCAGTGAATGGGTTTGCTAGACCAGAACGTCAGACTTCAGCATGCTATTTTTGTATTTTGTTTTATATCACAATTCAGATCGTTTTTGTGACTACCTATCCCTTTCTAATTTGAATTTTGCTGGATGGTTTAAAGCTTTTAAGTTCTTTCTATACATTCTTTAAGATGCTTAGTTAGCATCTTACATTTTCCCCCCAGGGTTTTATTTGTGCATAATTCTTTAGCACCCCAGGCAACAGGCTCTGAAACAGTTGTTGAGCTTTCTGTGGCCCCCAAACCATTCTAAGGAAAATGGGCAACTTGGGAGCATCCTGAAGGACTTGGTGCCTGGGGTAATGTGTACTGTTTGTTTAGTGAATTAGCACCTCAGAAAAAGATCGTAAAGAAGGTGTTCCTAATGGCATGGAGTGCAAAAATAGGAAGCTGATTCAATCTGTTTCAGCACTATTTGGTGCTCCGTAAGCACTATCCAAATTTTAGACTCTGGTTTAAAATTGATAACCTAGAAGATGTTTTTAGCCATGTTTACAGTATTTGAAGATACTATTTAGAAGATGTCAGCTGGAATCTGTGATCTTGGAGGCACTTTGAACGAGAATGTGGTTTATTTGGTCATGGAGAATTCAACTGCCTATTTTGTTCTCTTGTGCTTCTTTGCTGGAATGTGGTGCTAATTTTCCAGGGATCTCAGTTCCAATGTAGACTATTAAAATTCTGTACTGTAGCAATAAATTTATAATAACTATTTTAAGATCTAAATATATAAAACAAGTGAAAAGGATACCTGCATTATTAGGGTAGTAACAATGATAGCTACTGTTTATGCTGTGCTAACTAGGGCACAGTTATAAGACTAAGCTATTCGCATACATCTAATCTTTATAATAATGCTACAACTTAGGTACTATTATCTATATTTTTACAGGTAAAGAAACTAAGCCTTTACATTGCTAAAAAATGTTGCCTTAACTCCAAAGTCTAAGTTTTTGATCTTTGCACTACACTGCCTCCTTCTCTAACGCATTTAAGTATACTTTGAAAATGTATAACAATCTCTATAAATGTCAGGTGGTACTCTTATCATGGCTACTGGAAAAGAGTCTTAATCTTGCACTATTCTTATTGCTGCCATCTAAAGGAAGCGATACCCTAAAGTGGTATGAATGGTATAGCTATCCTTGTGAGTCATTTAAGTGAGTGTAGTTATACCTTGGGAATTGGGTGCAGTAATACTTCAAAACCAGTGTTTTACACTTTTAAGAACTCAAGATATAGGCCAATGTCACAAGAAGCTGTTACTATTTATTTCTGAGTGAGAGAAGGAAGAGTCTTGATATAAAAAAAAAAAAAAAAAGCAAACAAAACAACTACTTCAAGACTGATGAAGGCCTACCTTGGATGCCTGCATTTTTCTGAGGCAGTTACAAAGAAAATGTTTGCATTAGGAGAGCACTTCAAAATCAGTTCATTTATCTGCTCCCTGGAAGATACCCATATGTTAAGTTCCCTAAGGAAAAGATCTTGTTGCTGTGACACCACAAGTTAAAGACGTTTGTTTCCATTATTCATCACTATTATTCTGAAGAGAGATATCAATTGAAAGTCAAAGGTCAATACTTCTGAAGCAGAAAATTCAAACAATATGTTTAGTACTTCAGTAACACTTCCCCAATTTTTGTGGATATGATGTCTCATAGTTTAAGGATTATTGTTGTCTTGCATGTTTCTATGAAAAATATATTATTTATCAGTCTTCCCTGAAGTAAAAGTAGGCATTACTATTGAGACGTGAGACTGTTCTTGCCAACAAGTCGATGACACGGGAAGCAATAAGCAATTGCAGGTTATCAATAATTGCTTTGTTAAGCAAACAGAGTTTAGCAATTTCTCTCCAGTAAAATATTGCTTTCATGACATCAACCTTCTAACTGAAAAGAAGAGTTAATCTGTTGTTGAGGCAACCAAAGTGATCTTAATTACAGCTATTGGTTTGGTCTCATCCACAGATTAGAATAACTATTTTATTGATCTCAATGGATTCTCGGATTTTCAAGAATTATCTTTCTCTCTCTCTCTCTTTATTGTGCTCTGTTTCTCTCAAAATTGTGCAATAATCCTCAGGCCTGAGCTAATGTAATAAACTTCTACTTAGGAATTCAAATTATGTACCTACTCTACCATTATCAGTCAACACTGCTTTGGAACAGGCATAACAACAAACAGCCTCTGTCAGTTGAGAGGGGATGTCACTATATACTGCTTGATAAGGTATGATACCTGTGATCACACACCTTCAGGAAGGAGCAGATGGGGTGTGTTAGGGTGAGAAATGTGAATAACCAAACTTGGTGACCATCCAAGCCAGGAGTAACCCAAGAATTGTAATTGGAATATGGAAAAGAGCTACAATGCATAACTAGTTTCTGCCCATTTCTATTTTTAAAACTCTTATTTTAAAAACAATGAAAAAAAACTGTCCCCAGTATCCCCTTTCAGCATTTTTATTTTTCTCCGCCCTAAGAAAATCTAATTTATTGTACACAATTCTTGTTTTGCGTTATCACCAATTTGTCCCATTTTGTTTTAAATTGCACCATGTTTTATTCTGGAGGGGAAACCTTGAAAATTTCAGCCTCTCATAACAACAATATGGTAGAGAACGTTTAACTTTTATCAGCCCATATCTAAAGATACAAGTAGAAAAATCACAGGGTTCTATGTAAATTATTATTCCTGATTTAGTGAGAGACAATGGCTTTGACCAATTAATACATACTTTTCAACCTTTAAAACAATGTGGAAAAGTCCTTAAAAGATTTCTGACAAAAGTAGCTAAAACAATGTGCATGTGTGCATGTCTGTGTGTTCACACACAAAGGTAAAAGCCAGAATGAGAGGTGAAAATTAAAACTAATGGGCAGAGTCTCAAAAGTCTAAGTATTGTGTTCAGTTAGAATCTTAAAGAAGGGTTTGAGTGGTTCATATTCTATCTAAAATGGTTTGCTCATAAATAATGAATGACAGAAAGGCAGCTTCCATAACTAGTCCCTTTCCACCCAAAAAGAAATTTATGATTCCTTCAAAATTTTAAATCATTTCAGACTGCGTAAAAAGAATACCTTTAGGTATTACTCTTGACCAAAGTTTTACTCAGGTAACTTGCTAGCATTATATTCCATATAGGCAGGGTTACTCAACCTCAGCACAATTTGGACCAGATAACTGATTGTAACTGTTCTATAAATTGTAGGATGTGTAGCACCATTCCTGGTCTCTAGCCACTAGACGCCAGCAGTAACTCCCAAGGTTGCCGGAAAATTGAAAATGCCTCCAGTCATTGCCAAATGTCCCTTGAGGAAGACAGGGACAAAACTGCACTAAACTGAGAACCCCTAATACACGAAATTACTAGTAGTGTCTGTGTATTTTGGGAGAGAAGAGCGGGGAGGCAGAGGGTGGAGTTTCTTACTAAAGAAACCTAACTGAAAGATAATTTCTCATTTAAGATGCAACTGTACGCTGAAAGACATGGCCACAGGCATCTCCTCTCATAAGATGTGAAATGTATCTCCCCCTCTCATCAAATTTGACCTTGCCTTGTGAAGAACTTTGACAAAAAGAATGTGCAGAAGTGACATTGTGTGACACCTGAAGCTAGGCCTTAAAAGGTCTCCAAGTTTCCAATTTGTTGTATTGGGGTGCTGTCCTGAGACCACTATAAAAGGAGGCCAGTCTAGCCTCCTAGAAGATGAGAGAGCACACAAAAGCAAAACAAGATGCCCCCAGGAACAGCAAGCACCAACTGCCAGACATATGAATGAGGCCATCTTGGACTTTGCAGGTTAGCCTATCCTTCAGCCAACTCACCCTCATGAGTGAATCTGGATGAAACCAGCAGAGGAAGCACCCAACCAACCCATAGAATCAGGAGAAATAAGGAGTTGCTTTTGTTTTAAGCCTCCAAGTTTTAGGGTGGTTCGTTATACAGCAAGGACTAACAAACAAATGATTCCTCAGCTTGGGCTCAAAGTATGCTGCTATCAAAAGACTCCTACATGTGCTATGCAATGTGGTGGATCAGATCCAGAGAGGTGAATGACTTATGGCTCAAGTCATGAAGACAAAGGTCCTAGTGTCTTCAGAGATTTCATACAACTTCTCAATAGCAGATTTGTCAATTATTTGTCAACAAGGAAAAAATACATTTATCAAATACAGTATCAACAATGTAGGAAGTGTATAAAAGGAGGAGGGGGAGGCTATAGTTTTCTACCTGTTTTAAAGCAGATTAAAACAAAATCTTGGCTATAACTGAAAAAGAAATAAAACATGGTGCTCTAGAAAAATATAGCAGTATATGAATTAAACTGATAAAGATTCTAAAGGTTTCCTGTTGATAATTTATCAAATTGGCTATGCTGGAAGAATTTTCCCAAAGTTTCCTTTCACTTTCAGTTCCAGATTACAGCTGATCAAAATCGAAATTCACATAAGGTTTTTAAAAGTTGGAGGTGGGCCAGGCACAGTGGCTCACACCTGTAATCCCAGCACTTTGGGAGGCTGAGAAGGGTGGATCACCTGAGGTCAGGAGGTCGAGACTAGCCTGGCCAACATGGTGAAACCCAGTCTCTACTAAAAAAAAAATTAGCCGGGTGTGGTGGCATATGCCTGTAATCCCAGCTACTTGGGATGCTGAGGCAGGAGAGTCACTTGAACCCACGAGGCAGAGATTGCAGTGAGCGGAGATCACATCACTGTCCTCCAGCCAGGAAAACTCTATCTCAAAAAAAAAAAAAAAAAAAAAAGTTGGAGGTGAAGCTGTAGTCATTATACTCTGAAGTATGTCATGGCTAGATGCAGAGGTGCCTATAGATTCCAGCTTGTCCTTACTTCACTTCTGTTCCATGTCCAGTTCTGCTTCTCATCTGTGGCACTGCTGAACAACTGCTACCCCAGACACACCACCTGACACAGAGGCAACAGCTTTCCATGTACTTCTCTACTTTTTCCTCTTCATGATACAACTTCAGCACCTGGACATGCTTAGCTTCCCAGATTTTCCTGTAAGCTACTGGCTCTCTCATACCAGTGTGTCAAAAGGATCACTGAATGGTCCTTTTATTTGATTCTTCAACTCCTCCTTTTGGACATGTCTTCAACTTTGCCCTCACATTTGTATAAGGTCTTTCTATTATGGACTCTGTGTATCATAATACTTTTGTTCCCCAATTGAATGCTGACAGACACAGTAACATAACTGTTCAGAAATGAGATGCTAAGGATGAGATTTTGCTCTGGCATTCTATGTGATCACAGTTTTATTTTGAGGATCCCATATTAGTTTGCTTTTCTAGCATCAGTGATGCTGGAAAATGTCCTTACATTATAAGGTACACACAGCTCACTCATTCTTCAGTTGGCATGGAGAAACAGAGGGTAAGAAAAAACATTAAAATCATTCCTGTCCCTCACTTGCTCCAGTTATAAACCCAAGAGGACTCAGAGGTATTTTTACAGAACAGCATGGGGGATTTTGATACTATCTGAAAAGATAAAGATCTCCTATGCAAAAATTGTATTGAGGAATAGTAATTGTGGATATTTTTTAAAACCAGAAATAGAGAAAACTAATACTAGACATTTTGGTGAGACAAGAAAATGTTTTTGGCGTTTGAAGGAAAATGTACATCAGAAATAACTGAAATAGGTTTCAGTGCTCATCATAAATACCAAAATACCAAAAGAAGAGTCTGTAGGCAAATGTAACCTTGAGAAGTATAAATTAGTAAAGAAGAAAAAATTTTCTGTAAGATAAATTCAAATGTGTCAGGAAGAAATAAATGCTAGGTAGTCCATGCTTCATAAAATTGAGCTTTGGACTTCTGAAAGTATTAGGTGCACAAAAAGTTATGTTTGTGGTGTGTTTCATGGTGGCAAGAAGGAGTTTTGAAACTATATAAAAAGGCTACAAGACTGCAATTCTGAAATATATATATATATAAATATTTTTAAGTTTGATGGATCGAGTCAAACATATGCCATTGGTTTTCACTTATTTTGGGCCCTAAATACTTAACCCAAGGCCAAAGGAGTTGCAAAATCTATACCAGTGGTTCTCTAACTAGAGTGACAAGAAATCACCTGGGGACTTGCTAAAAATAAACCATCTGTACTTATAGCCAGATATTCTGATTCAATAGATCTTGAGCAGAACCAGGGAATTTGTACCTTCTGAAAATGTTCTAGGTTATTCTGACCTAGACAGTCCAAGGTCGCACCTCGGGAAACAGTTATCCAGGCCCAACAGAACTGAATTCCACTTACGTAGGAAAATACATAAATGTTATTTAAAAGTTTTAAAATAAACCATAATGTCCACCATGCCACTTTGCTGAAGAGGAAGAAAAGAAACACTCAACCATACCATTTGCTTTTGTCCCCAAGGAAAATGCATGTAAGTTTATTATTTGTGTGAGTGTGTGCATCGACATCCTGTGCTGATGACCTTGATGTGGTTGCAGCTGTGCCTCAGGTGTGAAAGCATGAGGGTCTCAAGTTTGCTAGCAGGCCCAGGGAGGTGGCTCCAGACAAAAGCAAAATCTTCTTTCATTGCATATTGCTCATTCCAAAAAATGCATAAAATTGATCATGTGAATTTCCTGATGCAATGAAAATCTATATTTTCTTTCTAATAGAGTATATTTAGGAAAATCAAGGAAAACTTTGGTTCACTGTAAAGTGTTTACTTTTAGCAGAAGAGGTAATGTTCAAACATTCAGTTTTGAAAAACAGCAGAGGAACGAACATTTTGTGTTTAAGGATTTCTCAATAATTCAGATGTGAAATGGGATATCAATTTTCCAAACTTGGCATCTCAATTTTGCTTATTTTTCTCTGAGTGAAAATGGCATATCTGAAATGTCACCGCATTTAACAACGACAAGTGTTTCAAATGTTCTCTCTTGCATCCCTGCTTTGTAGACTCTGTTTTCCCTGACTGAAATGCCTTCCCTATACCTTCTTCACCTAACTAAATCCTGTTTTCCCTAGACACTCAGCTCAGACTCCATCTCCTCCAGGGGCCTTTCTCTGAAATGCTCCTTCCCCCAACTGCCTCGCCCCCTAAATTAGACATTTCTTTTGACACGACCTCATAGTAGCCATAGCTTCCCTTAGTGCAGTAAGATACTGACTTCTGTAGCCCCTTTGACTTTGCCAATAACCTGGGAATTCACTGAGGTCAAAAGTCTTGCCCTATTTGTTTCTGTGCATTTCTGGGTCTAAGCAAATAGGAGTTTTAAAAAAATCTGCCTAATAAGAGGACGTTAAAAATTGAACATTATTTGTCATACATTAAATCCCAATAAAGCATAACATTAGTGTTTCAGCATTAGTGTCATATATGTACATTTTTAAAAACCAGGTCATTAGTTGTAAGACGTGTAACGACATCAAGAAAAGCAAACATTGTATCACACAACCACAGCAGCAAACCCCATACATCATCACATTACTAAGAAAGTAGCATCATATGTTATCTTTAACTGCTGCAAAGTTAGCATGATTAGTAGGTGTTTTCCTCCTCACACTGAAAAATACAAACACACACACTCAAAAGCAATAAAGTTTTCTGACCCTTTTTGTTGGCTCCACATATACCACTAAGCTGTGCAAATATCGATCTTGCTACTTTCTTTGGTCTTGTAATAGGAATAATCCAGAACTATTCTTTGAGTTATCCTTATCCAATTGTCCTAACCAAAAATAAGAACACAGAAAAGTCTGTAATTTTCAAAGAAAAGGCACAAGATATTTTCTTTCATTGATTTAATTATTTAAAATACAACTCCACCACTTAATTAGCATTGCTTACTTGAGTACAATTTTACATTTGTTTTTACTGTCGAAAACTTTTTTTAGTACAGATTGCTTATTTGTTTTGTATTCTTTTCTCTGACTGAAACTTGAGCTGTGCAACGCCAAGCAAACTGCGATTAAGAAAATTAGTTTGCTTTTAATCAATTAAAAAGTTGGCACATGAAACTCATAGCTCCTTAAAAGAATGACTAAATAAAGAAGAGGTAGTTTAATAGTAAGCACAGTGAGACAATAGTCAGAAGGTAATAAAATAGACATTTTTAAATAGATAGAAGTGACAAATCTATATAATGTATAGGGTTTACTCCAATAATCTCCAAAATTAATATCTTATGAAAGAGTGAGTGCAAATCACTGCACTTTATTCAGTGCAATCAGGTTGGATATAGGTCTGCCTATAAAGCTATCATTGCACAGGCATTTATATCCTCAGCAAACAAATATTGTTCAGGTAGGAAGATGAACACATATGGAAGGGCAAAACGTGAATATTTCAAATGGAAAACTATTTATTGAACTCAAAAAGAATAAAGACCTCAAATAGTTGTACCCTACATTCACTCAAAAATTCCTATATCACTTTATATCATCTTAGAAATCAAAAAGCTTTATGATTTCAAATATAGTCCAGGTTGAGATGTGAGTGAAGATGCATTTATATTTTTAGAAGCAAAATACCTGGTTTGTTTATATACACACACACACACACACACACACACACACGTATATATAAAATTTCTTTTTAAAAGAAGGGCACCTACATTTTGGATTCTGAGATAGGCATGAACAAATATACTCATAGAAATTATTCCAAAAGAAGTAGACATTGATGTAAAATAACTTCAGTATATTTTAGGGAACAATGCTGGGGTAATGCGAATTTGGAATTTTGACTAATCAAAATAATTTGGCAATTTAAGTAAAAGATAAATGCAAATTTATCTATGAAAACAAATTTCCTTTTTTTAGAGTGCTTAAGGCAGCACTTCATAATCCTTTTCTACTGTTTCACCTCCTTCATGTCTTCACAGAAATGTTTCTTGCTCAATGAGTCCCACCTTGAAGACCCTATTTAAAATTTAAAAGTAAAATATCTCACCCACATTTCTGATCCCCTTTACCTTGGTTTCTTTTTCCTTTTCTGCTTTACTTTTTTTATAATACTTTTTACTAAGTATTTAACTTATATAATATGTTTATTACTCAGTCTTTCTCCCCACACAAGAAAATAAATACCTCAAGAAAGGGATGTTTCATTCGAGTTGTTCAGTTGTGTATCCAAGTATCTAGAACAGTGGCAGGTGCTTGAGGGACACACAGTAAATTAGGTGACTTTCAGTGAATTTTTATATTGTTTCATAAAATCAAAAATATATGCATTTTAGTAAAAGCCACTTTATCAATATATAGAAATTGTATTTATGTATTATTTGACATCAATTCATGGTATAAATTTCAAGCAATTTTTAAATTTTACATAATCAAAATATTTTCATATAAATTTTTGTTAATATAAATATGCATGAAACTTCTATACATTAGACTATAAAACTATTTTGTTTACCAGTGTATAGACTTAAAGATATGCCTCTATGGGGAAACTGACTTTTACAAGAATAGGTTAACAAAACACAGAATTCTGAAAAAACTGAAGACATGGCTTCACTTTCTACCCAAAATTTTGAACCTGAAAACTCTGCCTTAAATCTGACATAAGAAAAATTTTGAAAGAAAACAATCGAAAGGCATTTTCATAATACATTGTTTTATACCCATTTCCTTGATGATCTAATCCATCTCCATTACTGATGTACTGCATCTATATTACTTATCCATTAAATTGCAACACCTGCTCCACATCTGTCTTGCTGGAATAACCTCAATGCTTTGTTATACATAGGACTATGAGTAAAACAAGTACTTTTTTTTTTTTTACTTTTATTATTATACTTTTATTAAATTTTCCCAATGCCAACTTTTCTAGTCAGAGAAATGTGACCTTATTGTAAATTCTACTAAAAAGAGAGTTATCCTTGACCTAAGAATGCCTCTGCTCTTCCAGGGAACATTGTAATCTTCAACCATGCAGTAATATTTGGAAAGAAAATTTAGTATCTGCCTTGGAGTTTAGGGATGAATTGCCTCATCCTCTCAATATCACATCTGGCTACTTGGGCTCACAATTTAGAATTACACGTGATTCCCCACTACCAATACTCAAGTAACCAGACAATTCTAATACAATTTCATTTTGTAGCAGCCCATGATCTACCCATTATGTATAAAATACATGATGTAAAATTTGCACAACATATAACAGTACTAAAATTATAAAACTTTACTGACACTACTCCTCCTGACTACAGTGTGGATAAGGAAAATATAACAAGCAAAATAAATTACAAAAAGATGACCATTGTGGTTGTTGGTTAATGATGTAGCTCTTTACATGAGATGTAATGCCAGCTTCTAATAAAAGTGCATTTAGGGAAGGTATTGGGTCAAGTATTTTATGCTCCTCTTCCAGTCTCTAATGCCATTGCAAAAGGTTAGATGACAATGATCCTTCTAGACTACAGGAATTACCTCCTAAAAGATTTTCCCTTTCCAGTCCCGTCTTCTTTCTTTTCATCCTTCATGGTACTAAAAAAATTTTTTTCCTAAAATCTTTTCATCCTGGCCAGACAGGGTGGTCACACCCTTAATCCCAGTACTTTGGGAGGCCAAGATGGGAGGATTACTTGAGGCCAGGAGTTCGCAACCAGCATGAGAAACATAGCAAGACCCCATATCTACAAAAATAAAAAGAAAAATAACAAACCAGTGGGGTGTGAGGGAATACACTTGTAGTCTCAGCTACTTGGGAGGCTGAGTCAGAAGGATTGCTTGAGGCCTGGAAATCAAGACTAGCATGGTTTACATAGCAAGATGCCATCTCTATCTAAAACAGATAAACACAAAATTTAACCCCTTTTCAGCTACCTACTATGTATATAATAAAATCCAAACACCTTAAGAAAGTACACAGAATGAGAGGTCCCAACTTGCTGTTCAGATCACCTCTCTATTTTCTCTCACCTTTTTCTATGTGCCTCAGAAGAAAATGCTTTAGTGTTGCAATGTTCATGATGTTCCATTTGATTGAGATCTCTATGCCTGCATTGTCTATCCAGTGATTAACATGGAACCTGACACATACTAGATAGCAATCAGCAGATTCCAGATTCAAGATGGTTGGTTAAAACATTTAACCAGCACTCTCCCTTCCAAATCACAGAAAAAAAAAATGAAGGTAAAAATATGTTCATAGCAGCACTTAGGAATCTGTGACCCAATATATGTTCAAGAGAAAGCTCTTGCCAATTGTGTTGATTTTCAATTTTTAAGAAAAATCTGTTTTTTGTTTTTGTTTTTTGCCATGGACACAATAATGAACAGATTAGCAAACTCAAAGACCAAGCAAACCATTCTGTCAGAATGCATTGAGAAGGGTAAAGGTGTAGAAAGTGTGAAGAAACAGAAAAAAAAAAAAAGTATAGATTTAAAAGTTTCAATTTCAATTTCTATTTAATAGAGACTCTATAAAGACAGAATTAATAAGGAATAAGGTTGGAATAATGAAAAAATAATAAAAAAAATTCCCTGAGCTGGAAAAAAACAGATGCAAATCTTTAATCTAACAAGACTATCAACTCCCAAGCAGAAATGTTCATAACCTGGTGAAAGTGTAGAACTTCAAAAATAAAGAAAAAAATCACAAAATCTTCACAAAAATATGAAAAGAGTTATTTTCAGCTTCAAAAGCATGAAATTAGAATGAGAATACAAAAGTATCATCTGCAATCTGGATCCTAGAAGACAATGAAAAAATGTCTTCTTGGGTTCTGAGATTACATTATTTTTGAACCAAGAATTCTATGTCCAGAAAAATTATCAATCACGTATAAGAGTAAAGGAAAACATTTATGGGCATAAAAAGACTCTGACAGCTTAAAATCCACAAACTTTTTATACAAGAATTACTCAATTCAGTACTCAAATGAAGCAAAAATATATATATATATGTGTCTGTGTTTGTGTGTGTGTGTACATATGCACATACACATGCAATAAAGAAAAAAGCATAAGATTTAAAAAGTAGAAAAAACAGAAAGTCATTAAAATCTTGATTCTATTTAAATTATCATTATTTGTTAAGTAACAGGCATTTAAGGCAACTGTGTAATTCTTAATCTCTAGAAATAATTTTTTAAAATAGGTAATATATACCCATAAAAAAGGAGAATATTATATTACGTACTCCTTTATACCAATACACTGGTAATCTAGAAATCAAGATTCCAGAATCCTGGATTCTAGGTTACAATGGGTCCATAATCTTAGATGTTAAAATAAATTATGTTTTTATTTCCACTCACCTCTAACTGAAGGTTAGTATGGCCTTCAATTATGAATTTAGGTTACAAACACAGAGATATTAGCAATATTTGTGACCTTCATCAATAACAGTCATATAAATGTTGACAGATGCTCCTCGACTTATGTTGGGATTACCTCCTGATAAACCCATCGTAAATTAAAAAGATCTTAAAGTCGAAAATGCATTTAATAAACCCAAGTGATTGAACATCATAGCTTAGTCTAAACTGTCTTAAGTGTGCTCAGAACACTTACATTAGCCTACAGTTGATCAAAATCCTCTAATACAAGGCTTATTTTATAACAAAATGTTGAATATCTCATGGAGTTTATCGAATACTGTACTGAAAGTGAAAAACAGAATGATTTTATAGGTACTCTAAGTACAGTTTCTACTGAATGTTTATTGTTTTCACACCATTGTGAAGTCAAAAAATCTTAAGTTGAACCATCGTAAATTGGGGACCATGTGTATGTCACTTTTCAGTTGGTGCATCTATGTGAAACTATCATTCATGACAGTCATTAGATCAGCCTATAGATTGCACATAATCTCCAAGTTTCTGTCTGCAGATGCCCCTGCAAATGAGCTGACCACCCACCAGGCAAATGTGCCTACTTATCTATGTTCTCATATTGGTGACCCAGCCCCTATTTTGCTCTCTAAAATTTTTATCTACCTATATTCATCAATATGTGAAAGGGGGTGAGTTTTTTCATTACTTATTAAAGCTTTGCAGAAGACAGAAGAGAATTTTTAACTCTCCATAAGGCAGTACGGTATGTTATAATACAGATAACTGTTGAGCTAAAAGTATTAGCCTTGGAAGTTCAAACAAATCACATGATTGAGATAACTGTTGAAGTATTATTTAAAGTAACTTATTATTCACAGATTGTGTGGTGATACAGGCCATACATGTTGCAAGTTGCAGGAGTAGTAGTTTCTTTTCTTTGACTTGCTCTTCAATTCCCTTTTTGTACACTGTGTTATGAGGTAAAGGAGGCAAGCACATAGAATACATATTATTCAAGCAGGGTTTATACATTTTTATTCCATAAAATTACCGAGCGTATTGAGATAGCATTGTGCGAAAATTGTGTATGTAAACAGAAAACACACACACACACACACTTTTGTAGGAAGGCACAGAAAGTCATGTGACTCCACTCCCAAGTAGGATTTTTTTTAATGATTCTAAGAAGAGGTCTTTATCAACTTCATCAACTTGATCAACTGCCAAAGAGTTCTACAGGGAAGAAACAAATCCCTAATCTAGATGAAGGACAAAGTAGATGTTTTCTGAAGATAAAAATTATCAAAACAAACTTAGGAAGTAGAAGAAAATTGAGATAGACCAATAATTATAGGAGAAACTAAAGAAAAGGATAATCAAAGATTGGCATACAGGCATACACACAGGCGCACACACACATACACTAATATCACCCTTACCACTACTCAAAGACTTGTACCAAAATGCTGCTACCAAACTTTCAAGGAACAAATTTCTTTGAGCACCGAGTAAAAGGAAAAAGCGAAGAAACAAAAGAAAGTTACCCAAGTCATTCTACAAGTCAACCAGAATAAACCCTGATATCGAAACCAAAAAAAAGCATATCTACATAGGAAAACTGTTAAAATATTACATAAAAATATATACAAAATTCCTAAATGAAATAACAACAAAGCGAATACATTTCTTCCATGTAAAAAGAAGGAAGAGAGAGAAAAGATACACAATTGAGAAGGTTTATAAATTGGTATATGGAAGTCAAGGCTTCAATTTTCTCTATATTATGAGATATCATCAACCTCTGAGAGGGAAAGTTGGAGGAGATTCAGGGAAATCTGACTTTTGAGGGGAATGAAGACCATTTGAAATAATAGTGGCAGACTGTGGTAAGGTGACCTAGCCAGAGAAACTAGCAGGATTGCCAGGTAGTATTGAGTGTCTTAAAAGGTGGGACATAACTGCCCTATGGCAGGATTTCCTTCAACAGTGCTTGTCTGCTTAGTTACCCAGGGAGTTCAGAGTTGTGGTTTTGCAGATGGGGCAAAAAAAAAGACAGCGTCAAATGAAATAATAACTATATAAGCTGGAAAAAGAGAGAAGTGAAAAGCAGACAGGAAATGAAGAAAAAGGTCAATAATCTATAAATCCTGCTGTTGGAACAGAATCGTGAGAGTAGTTTATAAGTATGATAAGTAGTTGATACGAATAATCAGAGTAGTTGATAAGAAAGGGCATTACATAATCACATTATGCAATACTACGTAGCAATTTAAAGAATGAAGTAGATCTATACGCACTAACATGTAAAATTCTCCAAGATAAACTGCTGAATAAAAAATCAAAACAGAAGTTAGCATGTATGTGTGCATGTGTGTGTGTGTGTGTCCCCTACCAAACCATGAAATTAGAAGGAAAAGGGCTTACAATTTTTATTTTACTTTCCTATGGTTTGAGATTTTTACACCTACTATACATTTTAATTTTAAGAATATTTTAAAAAGCTATTTTCATGTTGGAAAAATGGTATTCATAATTCCTTTATAAACAGATTCTTCTGTTAACATTCTATTTGTTTTTATTCACTATTTTTTGATGCAAATTTTTTTCTTACAAAAGGGAATCACATTGTGCATACTGTTTTTAATCAGCTTTTTTAACCATTTCCATGGCATTAAATATTTCTCTAGTACCATTTTTAATGGCTGAATAGAGCCTGGT
The DNA here is from genome assembly GCF_008728515.1 of Papio anubis. NCBI lineage: Eukaryota > Metazoa > Chordata > Mammalia > Primates > Cercopithecidae > Papio > Papio anubis. Next base: position 164,622,675 of record NC_044977.1, on the reverse strand, counting down.
TGTTAAATATTTATGCTTTATCCAGTTCTTGTTTCTACCAAAAACACTTACATAAAAATCTTGTAGCTATAATTTTGCAAACATCTAACACTATTTTCTTAGCATGAATCCCCTAAAGTAAAAATGCTGGTTTAAAGGTTTTATGCAAAATTTGGAGGCATTCAACAGATATGGCCAAACTGCCTTCCAGAAAGATTTTAAAAATTTACACTCTCAACAACAGCATACAACAGTGGCTCTTTCCATGCCATTTTGCCAACACTGAGAGTGTGATTTCTTTAAAATGTTGAAAATCTACTTTCAGGATCATGTCGCTAAAACTAGATTTATCTTGAAGATAAGCATTTTTTAAATTCTAACTCTATATTAAATTATATTTGCAAACTCAAATACTGTAGTGATGACCTCAAAGCAGTCAGTTTGATTCTGTGGGATAAAGAAATCAGGGTAATATTTGTGTGCCTATCCAGACGTTTTCCTGAGCTTCTGTTCTTTGCCAAGCAGTTGCACTAAAAGACTGAGGATTAGGTTTTCAAAGTCTCATTCTAGCCTCCAATGAGTACAATTATTAAAATTTAAATATAGCTTTAAAATTTGCGCATTGGACCTTTGTGCCATTGAAGAAGGTCAAGTTCAAGCCCCTTATTTAAAAAGACCTCTCCCTAAGAGATCACAAAAGGAAGCCTATTAACATTACATTTTTCCTTTTTCTTTTCTTCTTTGTTCATTTTAAAACACAGCTACTACGGACTGAAAGCTAAAATTGTAGAAAACAGTCATGGTTTATACTTGGTTGATGCAGCATCAAAATTGGGTGTGCTCCCACTGAACGAACTGGACGTGATTATTAGTGGAAACCCTTGTTGAATTATCCATCTAAACAAAGCCTAGCTGTTTTGTTTTCTAAACAGAATTACTAGAAAGGACACATTAAATATTGCCATCTTGGGCATTTGGGGAAATTCAAAGTTTGGTATGGCTAAAGTTTGTTAGTTATTCCTGTAAAAGACAGTGGTAAGTTTTCAAATTGGAATGCTGTTTGAAATGCTTTAGCACTAAACTTCAAGACTATGAAATGGTCTAATTTAAAAAAATTATTTCTTTTGGAAAGACAAAAAGATATTTGCTGCTATTGCTACAGTTATGCTGTATATATGCAAATAAAAAATAATCTACTGAGAAAAAGATGAAGATGATGGTTGCAAATGGTTTTATTGTGTAAACACAGCCATACTCTTCAAATTAATTATGACAGTGTTAACTTTTATTGTTCATTCTCATGTAAAAATTTCAAAAATGCTACAATGCTGAAAAAGAGTAGCTGAGGGAGATCAAAGAGGATCAAAAACAATTGAAACCTCTGGTGTCTTAGCAGTTATCAAAGAAAATCACATATCTCCCAAGACATGCAATACTTATTTATTTCACTAAAAACACACAGCTGAAGCCAAAAAAAAGAAAAAAGATACCACAGTAAAACGTTATTTTTGCTCTGTAGTTTCACCCAGGATCTTTTCAAACGTGTAAAGAGCTGCTTATCTTATTTAAAAAATTATTACAGAACCCTAAAACTAAACTTTTACTTTTCCTACTAATTACCTATTTTTGTCATTGTCGAGCTCCAATTACAAAAGGTCCATGTTAGCCACGTCTATTTCATTTTATTTCCAGCACAATTTTTTGTTATAGCCCTATCAAAATATTAAGTTGTTAATTTCAGTTGAGTTACCACATAAGAGTGGTGCCATGTAATAAAGGAGGTGCTAGACCACATGGAAATTTACCAAAGGGGATGTGCTGAAACCTGGTTACAAATTTCCCGGAAGCCCTCACCCACCTCAAAGATACAAAAGTGTCAGGTTTGAGAGATGAAAGAGGAATTTCTGAGGAGGATCACTTAGAAAAGAACTGCTCGAGTCCAGTTCCCAAAGGGAAGAGGGGACATTGCTACCTCCTGCACTATGAAGTCAGATTCATTTCCAAAATCCTGTACTTGACATGACAAAATTTGCAGTGTAGAACAAAGACTGGTAAACTTCAACTGGAAATGACCAGAAAGTGCATATTTTAGCCATTGTACACCACATATTTTCTGTTGGAGCTACTCAACTCTGTAATAGCATGGAAGCAGCTATAGACAATACGTAAATAAGTGTACATGACTGTGTTTCAATAAACTTTATTGGACACTGAGGGCACCAAAATTTGAATTTCATATAATTTCTAATATGCCATGAAACATTATTCTTCTCTTTTTTTTTTTTTCAACCACTTAAAAATGTAAACCTCATTCTTAGCTTCTGGACCATACAAAAACAGTCAGTGGGCAGGATTTGTTTGGCTTTCACAGTTTCCCAACTGTTGGTGTAGAACAGGGGCGTCCAATCTTTTGACTTCCCTGGGACACACTGGAAAAAGCAGCATTGTTTTGGGCCACACATAAAATACACTAACGCTACCGACAGCTGATGAGCTTACAAAAATCACTAAAAAAAATCTCATAATGTTTTAAGAAACTTTAAAAATTTGTATTGAGCTGCATTCAAAGCTGTCCTGGGTGACATGCAGCCCCAGAGCTGTCAGTTGGACGAGCTTGGTGTAGAACACAATTTAGTACTGAGTGGTTCAGATGTAACAATAACAGAAGTGTAAGGAAAAGAGATACATCACTGAGATCCCTTCACAGAAAAGTCAAAACTTAAATTGAATCTGGAAGACAGTAAAATAATTTGGATGAAAGGAAAAAGGGATATTTCCAGTCAGCAATAGCATGATGAGCTCAGTGTGGTATTTAATAAATAATGAGATTATGCTGAGTAGAGCAGACAGCCCTTATCCACCAGCTATTGGGTATCTGTTGAGTATATATGTATATGTATACACTCAACATGTAGTGTTGCATATATATATACACACACACACGTGTGTGACCATAAAGTAGGTAAAATGTAAATATTGCTTCTCCATCTCTCTTTTCTATTCTTGTAGAACTGCTTTTAGAAAAATATTGAACCTTTACCTTCTAGCCTTCATGACTCAAATTTTCTTCCAAAATTTTCTTCTCTGTACTTCTTTGATCTTTATTCTGGATTATTTCCTCAGATCTGTTTTCTAGTATCTAATTCTTATTCTTAATTGTGTCTAATCTCGTGTGTAACACTTTCATTGAGGTTTTAATATCAACGGCTTACATGGGTTATTCTAAAATTCCATTTTTTCCAAAATCTTCCTTTTCTAGTTTCATAGTCATTTTTTTCTTAAACAAATTAAACATACTTATTTCAAACCATATTTTAGATTTTTAAATTATCTTTAGTTTTTAGAGTGTTAATTTTCTGGGTTCATTGCCGATGAGGATTTGTTTCTTTGCTTTATAATTTTTGATAGTAAACTGACATTCAACAGCTTTTGACCTGAGAGACTCTCATGCTCAAGCTTATGAAAACTTCCCTGCAAAGTGGTTTTGCATTTGGCCCTGCCAAGCCCACAGGAGTGTTACCCATTTCATAACCATTTCTACCTTCATTTCTTAGCTTCTGTACCATATAGATAGTATGAATTTGGATCCCGCAACTACAAAGAGTACAGGTTTGAGTCTGATAATTTATGAGTGATTATTTGCGTGGCCCCTAGCATCACCGACAGGTCTTTGACACCTCCCTGGCCAATGATCGGTCTTTCCTACACCCTGTGTTGTTGAGGATGCAGGGTTCAGTTCTAGCTCCTTACCTTATCCAGGCCTGAAGCTTTCTTTCCTGTCCCAGTAATGGCATTACAACTTCAGTCCTGCCCTCAGGTCCAGGGTTTCGAATGTCTACCGACCATCACTTTCTGTGCTGGCACCAGGGAATTTTCCCTGTTTGAGTTTACCTATACATTTCATACATTTTTAAAACAATATTTTATCTAGGATTATTTGGAGGGTAAAAGGAGACTTGCCATTCACTTCCATCTGAGAAATTATCCAGAAGAACCAGTGGCTTTTATTTTCAAGGTGACAAGATAAACCCATGTGAGGACTAAGAGGGTGAAGATTTTAAATGTGGAAAGGAAGAAAGCAAAGATTTGAAAAAGGCAGAAAAATAAGATCCCATCAGAGAAACAGAGGACTAAGAGGTCTCTGTAGGTAGATGTTTTACATGTTTAACTTTTTATTTTGAAATAATTTTACATGTACAGAAGATTTGTAAAGATAGCAACGAGCTCCCATATACCCTTCCCTCAGCTTCTTCTAATGTTAGCATCTTACATGACCAGGGTACAATGATCAAAAGTAAGAAATTAACATCAGTACAATATCATTACCTGAATTACAGACTTTATCAGATTTTGCCAGTTTTCCACTAATGTCCTTTTTCTGTTCCTGGGTCCAACCTGGGATTCCACATTGTATTTAATTCTTCATCATCTTAGTCTCCTCCAATCTGGGAGAATTCCTTGTCTTTCATGACACTCTTGAGAAATACCTGTCAGGTATTTTGTAAAATACTCCTCAATTTGCATTTGTTTGGTTTTTTTCTCATGATCAGATTGAGGCTATGTATTCATGGGAAAGATACCCCAGAGGTGAGGTGCTCTTTTCTTTTTTTTTTTTGAGACGGAGTCTCGCTCTGTCGCCCAAGCTGGAGTGCAGTGGCTTGATCTGGACTCACTGCAACCTCCGCCTCCCAGGTTCACGCTGTTCTCCTGCCTCAGCCTCCCTGGTAGCTGGGATTAGAGGCACACGCCGCCACGCCCGGCTAATTTTTTTGTGTTTTTAGCAGAGATGGGGTTTCATCGTGTTAGCCAGGATGGTCTTGATCTCCTGACCTCGTGATCTGCCCGTCTCAGCCTCCTAAAGTGCTGGGATTACAGGCGTGAGCCACCGCACCCAGCTGAGGTGCCCTTTTCAGTACATCATATTCGCGGTACCTGTTGTCAGTATGTCTTATTACTGGTGATGTTGACCTTGATCATTTGGCTAATGTGCTGTTTACCATGCTTTTTAATTATTGTAAAGGTTTGTTTTGTTTTGGTTTTGTTGTTGTTGTTGTTGTTGTTGTTGTTGAGACAGAGTCTTGCTCTGTCGCCCAGGCTGGAGTGCAGTGGCACAATTTCGGTTCATTGCAACCTCTGCCTCCTGGGTTCAAGCAATTCTCCTGCCTCAGCCTCCCGAGTAGCTGGGATTACAGGTGCCCACCACCATGCCCGACCAATTTTTTGTATTTGTAGTAGAGACGGGGTTTCACCATGGTGGCCAGGCTGGTCTTGAACTCCTGACCTCATGATCCACCCACCCCAGCCTTCCAAAGTGCTAGGATTACAGGTGTAAGCCACCGCACCTGGCCCCAAATAACCATTTTTCTCCCATAACATTGTCCATTAATTTATGCATACATAGGCAGATCCTCCCTGCAGCAATGTTTCACCAGTGTTCTGGTGTTCTCACAATGATTTTCTATTTCCTCCTTTTCTTTTACATCTATTATTTGGAATTATTCTGTAAGAAGTTGTCCTTTCTCTACCATTTACTTTTATTCAATCATTTATTTATATCAGTATGGACTAAATTGTGTTTATTTTATTCTGCTTCATAATTCAATGTTTTATTTTGTCTTCGAAATTGTTCTAGCTGTGGCCATTGGAAGCTCTTTTAGGTTGGCTCCTATGTCCTCTCAATGTGCTCCCACCCTTTTCTTGAGTACTTACTTTTTGGTACCATGACATCCTCCAAGCTCATCTTCTTTCATCCCTGCCCCAGCCCTAGACAAATCACTTTTCCAAGGAGCTCTATAATTGTATTAAACCACAGTGGTAGATAGTTTGAACCCTCTCCTTTCATTCAGCGAATGAGAACAGAGTCAGAAAAGCAGCTAAGGAACTTTAGGTAAGTCCAACATTCAGAGACTGAGTAGAGAAGGGGTTGGGAGCCAACAAAGGAAAAGAGAAGGAACCACCAAAGAAATGGGAGCAAACTCAGAGCATGGTATCAGAGAAGATGAGAAGACATCCTCAGCTCTAACCTCAGGGTCCCCCATCATTTCCTACCTGATCTATTTCCCACCTTCATCTATTCCCTCTCTAGGAAAACAGGAATTTTCCAGGCAGATATCCTTACTGTCCTGGCCTAACCACATCCCTAACTCTGCTGGAACTGCAGTAAACATAGCCACAACCAGCAAATTCAGCCCTAAGGACTTTAGACCTTCATCTCACAAGCTGAAATGTTTTCCCCTCCTCTCTCCTAACCAAATATCACTCATCTTTCCAAAGCCAGGCAAGTCACAACTTTTCTTGAACCTTTTTCCAAACTCTCAGCCTACATTTATCCACTGTTTTTTTTTTAAATAAATATCATGGTTCTTATCTCTTCAGTCATTTCAGTACTTGCAATATATTCTCTAAAAATTTTTTGTTTCATATAATTTATTACCCAACAATACTGTAGTTCCTTTAGGTGAGAGCCCATACTTCATGCTGTCTGGTATGCATAGTAGTTAGTAATATCTAACTAATAATAGACATTTAGTAAATATATGTCAGTTTAACATTTATATCAACAAATCAACCACTATAGATAGTCATCAAAAAAATAGTTGAAAACTGGGAAGATTCCAGCAGCTATCTTATCTATTCAGGAATGTTAAAAAGTACTCCTTAAGAAACAAAATTGGAATAGCTATCAAATTCCTTATGGCCTTAGTCATACTACAAGAAAATGTAACCCTGAGCCACAGCAATTCTTATTTCTCATCAGAAAATAATTTGTCAGGATATTTACAGCTTATCTATTCATAAAGTAAGTCATTATGGTATTTTACACAACCCTTTCTTGCTTTGTTTTAGAACAACTACCTAATTTTCTATTTTCAAAATCAACTACTTGTTATGGAATAACTAATATGTAAAGCTATTAAATTTTCAAAGGACAAATGGAAGCATATTAATGGAATTCATTTTTTAAAGGTGAATGATTATTTTCCATATTAAAAACATAATGCTTCTTTGTCGAACGGTCAAGAAAATACATATGAGAAAAAAATGTATTTCATAATCCCATACCCCAAATCAGAGACCATTAACATTTCATTGTATAATATACCATATGTACATATATGGGGGTGGTGTATGAGATGATTTTATGCAAATTATTTTGTAACTTACCTTTTTCACTTAATGTTTAGTATTTTCTCACATTACTAAATAAGTTTCTACATTATCTCTTTGTGGTAGTGAATGGAATGTCAGATTGAATGTATCTTCATTTACTAAACTTCCAATATGTGCCACACTGTGATAAACATTCTTATGCTAAATTGGGAGCAAAACTGGGAACACAACCATAATTATTTCATTAGTATAAATTTATAAAAGTAAATCTCTCTGTATGAATAGCTTTATACAGCTTAAGGGTTTTTGTGTTTTGTTTTTTAATGACCAGTGCCCACCTGCCCATCAGAAAGGTTGTGCCAATTTACCATTGTTAGTAGCTAAAGCAACTTTCAGATACTATATCATTTCATATTTCTAAAAAAAGCCATGTATCTTTCTGAAGAGTCTCTATAAAGATGATGAAGTAATGCTACATTTTCTTTTATCTACTATGGGAGTGCCCTTTTTCCCTTCAACTTTTATAAATTTTTAAGTATTTTGCTTCCTAATATAAAAAATGCAAAACAACACACATTATTTAGCATGAGTAGCAAAGAAAGCACAAGGTCATCTGAGCAATATAGTCCAAGAGAACATGGCTGCAGCTAAGGAACAATAATAAAATTGATTAATCAAGCTCCTAATTGTAAATATCTTATCAAGAAAAATTATCTTAAAGTAAGTTTTTCTGCTTTCTTTGGTATTATTAGTGTATTTGCATGAAAGATAATATTTTGCGCTTTTATTTGAGATTTACCATTTTTTCTTATAAAAGAGAATCAAGCTTAGCCAACACCTGCAAGTGCACAAACCCATCATGGAAAGATAGCTGACACATTTGAAGTAAGAAATAATGATGTTTCCCAGTAGAAATGTGATCATTAGTTATTTATTTGTATTTATACTCATTTATACACTAACCTTTACACAAAAATTTTAGACAGCAAATTTATATTTTAAATAACAGAATAACAAAATAATTGGTTAAACTTATTATTTTAAACAAACCAATAATTCCAAGACAAAGAGAAATACAAATATGTCAATATGATAGCTCTGCTTGAATTTAAAATTTGATTCCATGAATTGTCTGCTCCTATTTGAGCCACAGGTCTTCACTGCTAAGAAACATATCAAACTCAACTTAATAAAAAACATTAAAATGACAATTGAATAATTTTCAATTATTAATACTTATTGCAAGAGAAAAACGTACACAAGTACTTAAAAGAAACAAATGGTTAATATATAAACTTTTCCATTTCTATAGATAAAAGTCAGAAGAGCAGTGTTGGACTAAGATTACTTTTGAACAACTTTTGAAACATTTGATGAGGCTGCAGTTAAAAACCAGCCCACTTTCCCCTTCAAAGATCTGAAAGGCAGAGGATAAAATCAACATTTTCCTTTCTACTCGCCCAGCATCAATCATGGGTGACAATCTCTACAAGATTGCTTTAAGTTGAACAATCTTTTAAACTAATATCGTATTCTTAAAGAGAGATGAAGTTGGCATCTAAGAAAAAAAGAAACACTTTATTGATCCCTAAAGAGACGTTAAGAAAGCCAAAGATCACATAAGCAGTCTGTTTGGCAGTGGCAACAATATAAGGAAAAGCTATCACTAAACATGACAGGGCCTACCAGGATGCAGAGATCTGCACATACAACCCCATTTTGCTATTTGTAATATTATTTATATTTCCTGCAAATTGGACAATATACATTTGATAAGTCAAACAAAGTTGCTTCTAAAACAAAGAAATACTGGGCAAAAGAACTGATAAGTGATTAGCAAAGTCAGGTCTACTCCCATCAAGCACACACAATATTTATAAGACATGTACCGTGTGATATTGCTAGAGTGGCTACAGGACCGCTGAGCAAGACTCATGCTTCTCGAAAAATGCCTCCCAGTTTAAATGCTAAGAGAGTGGCTCTGTAAATGCATGTTACACTTTGGAAGCTCCTAATATTGTGGAGTAAAAATACACACATCTGCATGCGAAATGCTTTATTCTCTCATTTTAATTTTCCAAATTTTAAAACGTATTTTTTATTGGTATGAGTTGTCTCTATGATTTGAGCAAATTATCTGTTTTTCTAGCTTACATGTTTGGAAGAGTGTTTTTTTGGTAGACTAAGAGTATGAATTTAAAAAATGAAATATTATTTTCCAGGAACCATAGTCATTACAAACTTTTGGAGGAAGAAAAAAATTCATGTAAATTGGTACTGTGCAACTCAGTAATTCTGAGAGCTTTAGTTCCTCCTTAGTAGAGAATGAATTGTGTGTGTGTGTGAAAGGATGTGACTAAATACGGTGAGTCTTACTGAGAACTTAAAATTAAACTCCAGAAGCAGCTTCACTTATACCCAGTGAATGCCTAAGTAGTCCATCTTTTACTGCATCTCATTATGTGCAATAATGTCATATTTTGATTAATGTGCTTCTTCTTTGTTTTTGTTTCTGGTCTTATAGATATATGGTATATCTCCTATATCTTTTAAATCTCTGACCAGTAAGCACTTTCCTTTTCTGACTGTACAGAGGAGAGAGGAAATACTTTAGAAAGGACCCCAGACTCTTGCTTCTCAAAGACCAGCATCATGGCATCATCTAGTAACTTTTTATAAAATCAGATTCATGGGCCCCTCCCCAAACATACTGAATCTCAACCTACTTTAAACAAGATCCCCAAGAGATGCAAACACAAATCCAAGTTTAAGAAGCACTGTCTTGAAGCACCTTTACTCCTCCCAGTTCTGGTATTTCGCCCCCAATCCCTCCCACCCCCGATTATTCTTCCATTTAGAAAGAGAGGCAACTATGTGAACAATGGCCCATTTGCAAATAGACAAGAAATAAAGGTAATTATATTAATCTACTCTCTGTTTATGATCTCCTTCATCATCTAGAAACATCCACCCTCAGGGTGGGGGGGATTTGAACTATTACAGAAACACTATAAAGAAAAGGAGAAAGAGAAAGTTAATGCTCAACCTATAACATCGTAAGTGGAATGTTTTATGCTGTGAAAAGATAAAAGACTTTAAAATCCAAGTTTATTAAGAGAAATAATGTTTCTATCATCCCTTCCTTTCCCCCTTTTACGATAACACAAAGCAAGCGAATGTAGGACACAGGGTTTTTCATAGACTAGAGAAGATATCCATTCTACCTATTATGCAGGCCATGTTTTTTTCTTAGATTAGTTTTATTTTGAAATAATTTTATATTTACAGAAAAGTTGTATAGATAGTAGAATTCCTGTATATCCTTCACCCAACTTTGCCTAATGTTTATATTTTCTATAACCATGCTATTAAGTTGGAGATTAAAAACTTCACATTAGTACTATACTCAGACTGTATTCTCATATCCCAGTTTTTCTACTGTCCTTTTCTTTTCAGCCCAACTTATGAAACCGTATTAAATGTAGTGCATTAATGTCCTCCAAGTTGTGATTGTTTCTTGTTCTCTCCTCGCCTTTCAGGACCTTAACTGTTCTGAAGAGAATTGGTTAGGTATTTTATAGACTGTCCCCATTTTGAGTTTGTTTAATGTTGTTTCATGATTAGACTATCCTTATAGCTTTGGTGGGAGAAAATAAGAGAGGTGATGTTAGGTCATGAATGTTTATCCTTGATGTATAAGAATAAACTCCGGAGGAAATAAAAAGCTTCTCCTTCTGGACCCCAGAGATGGCAGGGAGAGAAAAGAGGCAGAAATAGGGCAAGTAAATAAGATGATCTTAGGGTTTCGGTTTTTATTCTCCTCTGCACACACACCTTTTGGGGGCTGACCCTTATGGGAACGGCAGCTTAGTAACAGCTAGGTATGTATAGGGTTATCACAGGTCATCGGGTTAGTGGCTCACTTTCCCAGATGCAGGCTCTGGGTGGTTGTGTGCTGGTAAATGTTTAATAGCTGGCTGGGGGGTGGGGAGGTAAGGGAGGGTGGAATGCTGATTTGTAATATTTGCCAATTTCTAAGACATAGTATTTCTATCATGGCCGATTTCAAGCTACCAAAGTGATGTCACTGAATGCAGAGTTGGGAAGAACTGTGTGGCGGCACACCATTAAATATCATTATGTAGTATTTCCACCATACACATACGATAGGCAAAGATAGTAGTAAAGTGTAAAACAATAAACAGGAAGTGATGAGTTGGAGACATTAATTCTTTATTTTTAATATAATATATTTGATTGTAAGTTTATATTGTTTAATTTTCAACAATGGCCATGTTTAAAACCTGGCTCACAAAATTCCTGAAAATTTAAGAATCAGCTAAGGTATAAGCTGCCTCCAATATTCCACTGCTTCTAGAAGACTGACCATTTGGTTCAGCACAACATTCCATGTGACTCAGGAGGTACAGAGGTGACAGCAGAAGGTGGGTAGACATATGGGACTTAGAAAGCATCTGTCTCATCATGACCTTTGTGTGGGAAGCAGGATCCACCAGGCTTCTTACTTCCCCACTGACAGTGTTGGTGGACTGGCAGAGGTCTAGGGGAAAAGAGGTCATGGGGTCTTTTTGATGCTTGGGGAAACGTTCAGAACTATGGCAGTAGCGGTAAGAGCAAGCACACAACATCCCAAAAGATCAGTTGGCTTCTAGTTATATTTCAGTGGTCCCAATTCCAGGGGAGAAGATAAACTGAGCCTCTCCATAGTAGAAACTATTGATTATTTAGAGGATAGTGCATGATCCCAGGGTGTCACAAGATTATAATAAGACCCCACTCATGTACCCAGATCTATGTTGGGAATGAGATAGAAGAGGAAGGTAGAGAATCTAAGAAAGACTGTGCATTTTCCTATAAGAGACCATGTCATCTATAACAATGTCACTCAAAGTGTGGTCCAAGGGCCAGTGCCAGTTCACAAACTGTTCCTGTTCGGGGGTGATATAAATACAGATGAAAGTTCATATTTAGAAACTTGTATCATAAATTGACATTGCCATGACATCCTAGTATGTGATCAGTGGACTGATCTTGTTAAATAGGATATAACCAGTTCAGGTGTGTGGAACTGGCATGGTGAGTTGCTTGTGGCAAAAGCTGAATACTGGTCATGTGTAATAGAATTATGTATTTGGTACATGATTGGAAAAATCAATCAGTTTGAGGAGCATTAATCTAAAATAATTTTTAAATAATCACTTTTGGATATGAAATAAACTCTGAATAGTTTGAATCGGAGGTTCTTAAAGTGTGGCCTGTGGACTAAAAATGTCAGCATCACCTGGGAACTCAGAAATGCAAATTCTAGGGCTCCACCTCAGATGTGCTGAATCAGAAACCTTGAGGGCAGACCCAGTAATCTGTGTTTTAACAAGCCCTCCAGGTGACTGATGCATGTTTGCATGTTTGATTTTAAGAACTACTGGCTTCAGTGTTGAAAGTGAAAGAAATATGTTCAAGCTAGAGGAGAATGAAACGCTATAATTAAGTGTCAATTATCCCTGCTAGACTGCAGAGCTGGAAACCATGAAGAGGATCAGACCAGGCAGAAAAAAGAAAGACAACTAAACTTTCTTTGCACACTATATTTGAATGACATGCAAGTGGATGAGGCCAAGATCTAGAGTTGAACACTTATAGTGGATGATCATTTTGGATTTTTCTCTACAAGCTTACTACTACAAGCTTACCAGTTGCAGCTCCACATTCTTTCTCTCTCTCTCTCTCTTTTTTTTTTTTTTGTGGTACTGACGGAGTTTCACTCTTGTTGCCCAAGCTACAGTTCAATGGCGTGATGTCAGCTCACTGCTACCTCTGCCTCCCGGGTTCAAGCGATTCTCCTGCCTCAGCCTCCCGAGCAGCTGGGATGACAGGCATGCACCACCGCCAGGCTAATTTTGTATTTTTAGTAGCGACGGGGTTTCTCCATGTTGGTCAGGCTGGTCTTGAACCCCTGACCTCAGGTTATTCACCCGCCTTGGCCTCCCAAAGTACTAGGATTACAGGTGTGAGCCACCACATCTGGTAGGCCCCACATTTCTAAGCATAACCCATTTCCCAGCCCACATCAGCCTAGAAGGGTCACAGTACTGGTAACAGAAGAGTATTTCTCTAGCTTTATTCTTACCATACAGTTGCTGGCTTGCTGGCTTTTCTCACATTCCCTACAAATACTACTACTATTAATAGTTGAATTAATAGTTCAATTACCCTCTTAGCTAATTTGTGTCAGCCATCTTTCTCCCTCTCTGCCTGGGTTGCTCTCCATTCCTAGGTTGCCTCCTTCCCAGGCAAGGTTGATCTGGTTTTAGTTTAGTACCTGATCAACCTGGATATTAGCTGTATTACAGCCCAGAGGAAATTATTTCTGCTCTCTATTTGTGCTCCATTATTTACCGGGGAATGCCACAGGATCTTTTAAGACAAACTGTAATGTGCATACAAATCACTCAGGGCTCTTGTCAATGTGCAGATTCTGATTCACTAGGTCTAGGATGCCTGAATATCTGCATTTCTAACAAGCTCCCAGGTGAAGCCTATGCTGCTAGTTTCTGGACAATATTTTGAGAAGTGACGTTGAGAGCAGTGATTTTTTTCTATTTTTATTATGCCTTCTCCCCAGGTATTGAACACAGGTGAAAGGGCAGTCTTAAGGTAATCAACTGTCCTGGTTTGACAAGGATTGTCTTGGAAATCCTACATTGTGGGATTTCCCTAACTCTTGGGCAAACCAGGATGACTGGTCCTCCTAGCCATCTGGATTGGTCATGCTAGCAATCTGAACAGCTCAACTCCTGCCTCTCCCCTCCATCTCCTTCCCAGCTGACCATGATATCTCTGTCTTGACTCTTTCCCCTTTAGGATAAATGTTTCCGAGGGTCTTCATTTTTCCTCCATGTAATGTGCTCTCCTTTGGCAGATTTGTATCCACCAGCCCTAACGACATAGGTGGCTTAGTCCTTGGCATAGGCTTAGCTGCCTACTTTAAACCAGTTTGGAAGGTTCCATTTAATGTTTCCTCACAGTTGGTCAGGACTAAAGGCTTACTTACTTCTGCAGAAAGGTTGGGGCCATATTTGACAGTCTGCTCTCATTTTTGTTTTCACATAAACATTCTCATCCTGCCTGGTCTCTGCAGACCAAGTGAGTTCCCCCAGTGCCTGGAAGCAATGCTTGTTCTGCTTTATCTCTTGGGTAAGTATGGGGATATTATTTGGAAATAGGAAAAAGCAAAATCTTCATCTCTGGAGCTTGGCAAATACAGTGTGTTTTCCAGTACTTCTAATTGTCCTTTTAATGCTGAAGTCATAGATATTGTAGGTACAATCTCCTGCCTTATCATCCTAGAAATACAGCTGTGATTATGTCCACCCACAGTTGAAAATCTTCATTAGCACTGAACTTACAGAAAAATAATTTCCAAACTCCTCACTTTAATACAAAGTCATGGTTCTCAAAACTTTGCTATGCATCAGAATGACCCAGAGAGAAACAGATTGCTGGGTCCCATCCTGAGTTTCAAATTCATAATTATTTTGCATTTCTAACAAGTTAACCGCTGGTATTGACACCGCTGGTCAACAGATCACCTTGTGAGAACCACAGACCCATTCCAGCTAGCCACATTCACATCCCTAACATCCAGTTCTAGTGCATGCTTCCAGAAAGAACCCCTTATTCTCTGCTCATATTGTGTGCTTTCCTACTCCATACCTTTGTTTAATTCATTTACTCACTTATAAATTCATTCATTCAACCAATAACTAATTATGTCACCAAACATTTTTTAAATACCAAAATGACTGGCTCTGTTAAGTGCCATCATGAAATTTATGGTACAAGGGAGAAAAGGAAAAACGATACCCTTTTCATTTGCAGAGTGTTTCTTGGTTGCCAAAGAGCTTCCACATCCAAGCTCCCATTTGATCTTCTCCACAGTCCTGAAAGACCAACAGGGCAGGGATTATTCTACATCTCTCACAAGTGAAGAAGCTGAAGGCTAGAGGGGAGAAGTGGTTCATTCAAGGTAATGCCAATCTGTCTTTCCAATCCTGGGGCAATGGTTTTTCTCTCAATTATACTACAGTTGTCCCTCCCCTTGGCATGCGCAGGGGATTGGTTCCAGGCCACCCCACAGCATACCAAAATCCTGGTATACTCAAGTGGACCCTGCTGAATCCACATAGAGGAAAAGTCGGTCCTCGCTATACATGGCTTTTTGCATCCAGCAAATACCATATTTTTGATCCACTTCTGGATGACAAGAATCCACTATACGTGGACCCACACAGTTCAAACTTGTATTGTTCAAGAGTCAACTGTGCTTCAGTCATGACTCATTGTATTTTCTCTCTCCTTGCTTTCCAAACTATACCCATTCTTTAAAGCCCAAACACTACCTATTCCATGAGACCTTTCCTGGTAACCCCGGTTAAAATGATTTTTCCTGCTTAAAACTAGGACAGTGCTTTATTTTGTCTCTCTAATGGCATTAAAAAAAAATCTCCCTTTCTAGATGCTAATGTCCTTGAGAACAGAACAATACCTGACTCTCCTTTGTGTCTCCGATAGCACTCAGTTCTTAGTTCATGGTAGAAATTTGATAAAGCACTGAGAAATGAAGGATGAAGAGATGACAATTTTGCCTGTTTTAAAATTTACTCATAAGATAATCAATGAAGGATATATGTAAAAATAAAAGTAGAGCTGTCTGTTATCTTTTTTCTTTCTACCTCCATAAATAGGGGTGGGAAGGACTAGCATTAATTGCTTGCTGGATGCCAGGTGTTTCATGTTACAACATTTTTGCTCTCATAACCTAATAGACAAATAATAGATAAATACAATTGTTCTCATTTTCAAGCACAGGTAGTGAAGCTCAGAATTGTTTAGAAATTTGCCCAAGTTCAGACACTGAACTCATGTTAGAGAGGGAACCAAATCCAATTCCGTTTAAACTCATGTGGCAAAATGAACACATGAAATTGCTTCTAATTATACTATGATAATAAGAAATGATCCAGTATTTTCCTATATAAAAAAGCAATTCATATGCATCAGTAATCTTGAGGTCTTTTGGTAACATTTTTTGTCACTATTTTACTGCTTTTTATTGATTCACCACTTGTTGGTTGAATCCTTTGATCCACTTTTTCAAGAAGGAAAATGAATTTCACTACTACCAGACTCTGGTTCTTCATGTAACCAGTTATTTATGGTTGTGAAATGCTGTCCTGAGACTTAGATGGTAAATCTGTCTTAATAAGTACTATTGTGTCATAACAGAACTTTTGTTAGCAAACAGTGTGGAAGGTTTGGGGTAAATCCTGGAATGGGTCGCGGGAGGCATAAATCCAGAAATGCATTCATGAATAAGCCTGAGAGGAATAATAACTCCAGCAAAAATGAAAAACTCAAACATTAAAGCAATGTGTTAAACATTTACCATATGATAGAGCTGACAATTATTAGGAAGTTTAACCAAAGGACTTTGCCAATGAATGTCAGATGGACTTAATTGAGGCAATTAAAACACAGACAGTATTAGTGAAATGGTGGACTCACCTACAAGGATTCACATGTGGGTTCTGCAGCTAACTTCTTACAAGAGCAGAGGCCTGCAATATCATGAAAACCAAACAGACACATTAAAGGGCATTGTTCTCACAAATGTATGAAATGCCAATTTGTATCCTTCCTCTTACAGGGACTGCAATATCCTCCCTGGTAAAATCCTGTCAGTTCCATTGGTAGGGTTTGTTACAAAGGTCTTATATCACTAGCCATTAAGATAGCTAACCATAAGCCTTGGTAACCTAACAGATATATATATTCAATGTTAATGAAACAACTTCAAGTAATGAGGGAGTTCAACCAAAAGCTTCCAAATTTTTTTGGATCTGCAAGGTGGAACAAAAAGTTTTAAAGCACATCCTAGTCTCTCTGGGGCACTTAATTCAGAAAAATCCCTTCATAACAACTCTTCAGTATTTTTTTAAAAACTTTCTATTGTTATTTACCCTGTCAGGTAAAAAGTCATGCATCAAGAGACAGGTGGAATTGGTGACATTGATAGATATTTTCTCTAATTCAGTATTGATAATGTTAATGTAACATTGCTTTCAATAGACAGTTTCAATCACGCAGGTATGTATGTATGTTTAGAGATGTGACACAAGCAGGGAACCTGAGCTTACTGAAAGTTAAAGAATACACCAGATATTTGATTTTTGTCACTGCCTCTGGGAAAGAATTCAGAAGCAACCCTTCAGCCAATGGCAGGTAGGTTCCTAGAAACTTCAGTATTGGGGAATTCATAGTAAGGATGAATAAAGATCCACATACAGAAATGAAACTTACTAATAGATATGCCCATCTGAGGACCAGCTGGAGGGAACTGTTTTTTGCCTGGTCACCGAGGGACTCTGAAACAATAAGCTTTGGTAGTAAAATAACAATAACAACAAAATAGCTTATGCTTGCATATTTTCCAAGTAACAAATAGTGTTCTAAATAATTTAATCCTTACAATCACGTTATTAGGTAGTTACTACAATTATCTTCATTTTGCAGGATAACTTAGAAACTCAGAAACAAAAGGTCAATAACTTGTCCCTGGTCACACATCTAATAAGAGATGGCACAGGCAGTCTGAGCCCATGTTCTGATCCAACACATGCTACTACTTTTTCGTAGTTGTTTTTTAATATAGGCAACCAACACACATTACTAAAAATGTGAGAAAATGAGAAAAGAAACTATTGTGCTACTAATCTCACATAACTGTCATTAACCTTTTGGGATATTTCCTTTTGATCATATTTATATGCATACATCATATCAGAAGTATTTGCCATGTTGCTAAAAGGGTTCAGAATTTTCATTTTTTAATACCTGCAAAATATCACTCAGACCATGTATACTGCACTTATTTAGCAAATGTTAGCTATTTAGGTTGCTTCCAAAAGCCTAAATAAAGCAGGTTAAAGTGCATGTGGAGCCACGCAGCCTGGTTCAAATCCTTGCCTCTCTATGCACTAGCTATATAATCTTGAGCAAGTTACTTGACTTCTCAATGTTTCAGTTTTCTTATCTGTAAAATGAGGATAGTAATGTTAACTAGCACCATAGATTGTTGTGAGGATTAACCTGCATTAATTGAAATAAAGTATTAAACATTGTCTGTAGATAGTTATTACTATCATAAGTAAGTCTGTAGTGAGTATCTTCATACATGAGGCATGTGCATTTAAAAACTTACATCTTACGGCACGTTCCCAGAGATAAGATTACTGAGTTAAAAGACATAAATAATTTTTGTTCAAATAATAAATTCACATTGTCAAAGTATTTCCAAAAAGTGGTATATAGGTTTACATGCCACCAGTTACATGACAGAAATCATTTTCCAATACACCTTTTCTGACTTTGTTAGGTATTAACATCAAACTTTCTACTGCTCATAAGTATGTTCCTCAACAATTTCTAATCTGCTCATATACCCACCTATTGAGTTTTTAATTTCAGTTAATTTTTCAGTTCTGGAATTTCCACTTGATTCTTTATCACAGTTAATAGTAATCTGCTGAAATTTTCTATCTCCTTATACAATTTTTAAAAGATATCATAGATATTTTAAAATTTATTACTCCTGTATCTGGATCTCCTCTAGCTCTGTTTTCAGTCATTTTTTCTTGTCTTCTGGTATGCCTGGTAATTTTATTGAATGCCAGACATTGTGTATGAAAAATTGTAGAGATAATTTGGACCTCTGGAAGATCATCTCTTCTTTAAGTGATGTTTTACTTTAGTTTCTGACAGGCAGTTAGGATCTCTCTTAAATTCTTTGCTCTCAAGCCCTCTCCACTGTGGAGCTCTCCAGTGCTTTTAAACAAATGTTTGGTAGATTTTATTCAACTTTTCTATTGTTCTACTTGTCCTTATAGGATGAGCTGATCTAAATGTAACAGCTGAAAGTGTAAGTCCTTGACATCAATTTATAAATGATTAAGCCTAAATATAACACATTTTTTCATTCTATTGTATATTCATTTGATTATTATTAAGGCTGGATTTTTATGTGCTTGCAAATGGGTTATATTTCATATTTTATGAAATGTGATTTCATTCTTATCTCATATATTAGGTATGAGTTTGTATGAGCTCTTGTGAAATAATCATATCAACCCTTTGTTATTATGTTCAAATAATTGCAATTGCACCTAGGCGACTGTTTGCTTGTTACACTGTTGTTTTAACATAATCCAGTGTTTAATACAATCAAGTCTATTTTACTGTTCACTTAGCAATTTTGTTACAATGTTTTAAGCCTATAAAATAAAGTCTCATTAGACTTCCTAAGGTTTGAGTTTGGGTAATGCATTTTATGTATATAATGAGTGTAAAAGCTGATTTTTTTCCAAACTGTTAGTCCATATATTACAAAACATTTTCCTTCTCCTTTAATTTATGGTCCGGCCATTACCAAATATTTCATTTTTATATATAATTTGTTTGCCCACATGTTTTGCCTCATTAATATATTTATTTTGGTGCCAGTATGGTTTTAATTATTATAACTTTATATTTTAATATTTGATAAGAATAGTCACTCATTCTTCTTCTTTCTCAAAAATTGTACTTCGCTATTCTTGACTACTTTTTCTTCTAGAGTTATAATAAATCAAATTCCTCTCACCACTACCTCAAAAAGTAAAAAATGAAAGGGAGATTGTTATTATATTTCCATTAAACTTGGGAAATAATTAACAATATAAAAATGTTATCCTTCACACTTGAAACCAGTCTATGAATGTTTTTTATCTCTTTTAAAAGTTTATGTGTGAGTTGATGATTGCTGACATTTACACTGTTGACTTATGTTAATGTTTGTATGTTTTAATATTTTACTAATTATTGTTTATTTAGGTTTTCATTGACTACTTTGGAGTTTTACACTATAAAAATATTTTTTCAATAAATAATGTTGTATCTCTTTTTTCATTCTATGTAGCTTTTCTTTCTTTGGTATGTTTTATTACATTGATCAGAGTTTTATAAATACTATTAAATAATATTATTAAGGTAAAATCATTATAGCAACTTCCATCCCATCTTGTTATAAATATGTACATTTTTAGTATTCTGAACTAATTTTGATATTAATAATTAGGATACAATATTTATTATGTTGAAAAATATTTTATTTTTTCTATTTTCACCATTTTATCAGGAACAGATAGTAAATTTTCTCTTCTGCTTTCAAAAAACCTATTAATAATGTATTTCTTATTTAACCTACTGATATAAAGTACTTCAGTTGTGTAGCTCCTAAATTTGCAAACTTTTGTACTGCTTGGATATATATTATTTTGTTGTGGTAAATAATACTGTATTTTTAAAACAGAATGTACAAATTATTTTTTATTTGAAGTTATTTAATGCATAATCTTTCAGCACTATTATTCCTTCAGTAGAATGACATTAGTAACAAGTATAAAATAGTCCCTTTTGCCATGTTTACTGTTTTGGAGTTTTTTTGCCAAAAATTCTGTCCTGTTTGATATTCATATTGTATTTTTGATTTGGATGTGAACATGTTAGGCTGGAAAAAACTTTGCCATTAAAAAATATTTCTGTGTCCTTTTTCTTTAAGTATGACTTTTTTAAGCACCATCAAATCATTAGACTTTCATTTTAATTTAATCTAAGGATCTTTCCATTTGAATAAGAAAATTTAAGCCATTTATACTTGTCATAATTTTTAAGCTTGATTGAACTTAAACTTTCTTCTCTTAAATCGTTCGTTATTGTTGTCTTTCCATTTTGTCTTTTGAATGGACTATGTTTGTCTTTTTATCTTTGATAATTATTTAGAAAATAGATATCCTGCTTTCAATTCAACTAGTGCCGACACTAAATTGTCTACAACTATACTTACATGCATTCTTATTTAATGACTTGAAAATAAAGCAACAATGCTGCTTCTTCTAATGCTTTTATTTCCTTCCTCTCCTCTTTCCACATTGTGATCAGTAGGTATAGATGCTTTATTTAAAAATGTAAAACCCTCCAGGATTATTTTACTGAAAACATTGCTCCCTTAGTAAAAAATATCTAGCTATCAGCATCAATTCCCAATTCACTTTGATTTCACTATATTTCACTTATTTTGTCTTTTCCTTCAATGCTTAGTATTAATCTTTTTTACTGGAATTTGTTATTCTTGAGTTTTTATACTATCTCACCTCTCAGTGATCTGGACAATATTTCTCTGCAATTTTTGCAGAAAAGACTTTTGGTTGTTATATTCTCTGATACCTGGAAGATTTTGTTATTCTGTTGCTTTTATGCATAAGTTGATAATTGGGTAGGCATAAAACGTTTTATGGAACAACTCCATTTCTACATAAATAGCTGTAGTTCCAAATATACCATCGTGTTAAAACTAATACTAGCTGGTACAATGAAAATGATGTAGCTTAGTGCATCAGTGGTGTTATCTCCAATTCCATTTGTAAAATGGCAGCAAGTAGAAGTAATTGAACTCTCATAAGGAAACAACCAGACTTTCTAGTATACTTCAAAGTTGTTTCTCTTAAAATTATGTGGACATTTACCTGTGTTCTTTAAAAAGTTCTTGTTCTATATAAGAAAGATGAAGGCAATCTACAAAAGCATATATGTTTTTCCTTCACATGTGCTTTAAGACATTTTCTTTGTCCCAGAAATTTAAAAATTTATTTATTTATGTCTTGTATTCCTTAATTTTGCTCAAAAGAAACCCAACAATGTCAGTGTAGTTGTTACATATGAAAAGTTTTCTTTTATTATAACTAAAGTTTTTACTTCTGATCCATCTGCTCTATTTTTAAAACACTCATTATTTTATCTATAAATTCAAGAAAAGAATGTTTATTTAACAATAATAGTAAATACTATATGTTAAGCTATCTCTTTGGGGTTGGGTAACAACAAGATGTATATTGCCATTAAGTAGCCCACATTCTAAATTAGAGCTCCATAATTGGTCATCTAATTACCTATTATCCATTTAACTCTATTCATTTCCTTGGATGTTTAGACTAGTTATGAAATTTTTCCTCTATATCTTTGATTTCTATTTCTGCAGAACAGAACTTTCATCTAGTACATTTTTTCATTTGGTTACGATCTATTCTTATTTTCATCTGTTCTTGTTTAATTAAAAACAATATAGTCTCTCCTACTATCTTGTTATAATTACATTCCTAAGAACATTCATATTATCAAATTGGTATTATAAAAGCAATTATTTCCAGAGGAAAGGGGGCTAGGGGCCAAAGAGTTTCAAATGCATAATAATAAAATAATTTTACTACAATCTCAACAGTAAGTGTGTTTCTATATCTCTAAATGTTTTTTAACTGAAATTACAACTAATGAATTGGTCTAAAAAAACAAGTATATACAATTCTAAACATTACTGATCAAGTAATGGAATACCTACAACATAAAATAAGATCAGACCTTAGATAAGAAGTTTCCAGGACCATAAAATAAATTACATCAGTTTGTGACTGCCCATGGTAAAAACTATAACAGTAATTGAGCAACTAGCCATTCAAATAAACGTATTCCCATTTTATTTTTTATGGAATAACTCCATTTCTACATGGATAATTCTAGTTCTAAATATGCCATCATGTTAAAACTAATAATAACTGGTAAAATGCAAATGATGTATCCTAATGTATCAACGGTGCTATCTCCAATTTCATCTATAAAATCCTCAGGAAGTAGAAGTGATTGAACTCTCATTTGAAAACAACCACAGTTTCTGGTACACTTCACGTACTGGGAGATGTTAATTGCTCCACCTCCAAAAGCTGCAAGGAGACCCCATGAAGTGGGAACCCAAAAGGAAAAGAACCCATGCTTTCAATGTGCTTCCATGAAATTCTCCTTTTCCTGTAAGCTCACAGAGTCAGCTTCTGGCACTTACAACTAAAAAACAAAGGAGAAAACAGAAAAGATCAAAGAAAAAATACCTGTTTGGTGCTAACATACTTCAAGTCACCCATGCACTAGGCTCAAGAAGCCATCAGAGGGGAAGTTTTTTATGTTTGACCATTAAAATGCAGAAATAAAATTCTGGCCAGGAGCAACTTTGACTCTGTTAGCAGAGGAAACTCTCAAGACACTTCAAGGTCAGCAACACAGAAGACCATATGATAGGGTTTGGCTGTGTCCCCACCCAAATCTCATCTCGAATTTTCACATGTTGTGGGAGGAACCTGGTAGGAGGGAATTGAATCACTGGGGCAAGTCTTTCCCATGCTGTTCTCATAATAGTGAATAAGTCTCACAAAAAAGAGGAGTTCCCCTGCACAAGTTCTCTCTCTTTGCTGGCTGCCATCCATGCAAGACATGACTTGCTCTTCCTTGCCTTCTACCACAATTGTGAGGCTTCCCTAGCCACGTGGAACTGTAAGTTCAATTACATCTCTCTTTTGTAAATTGCCCAGTCTCAGGTATGTCTTTATCAGCAGTGTGAAAACAGACTAACACACCATAGGATCATGTTAGCGAGCAAACTGGAATTGAAGAAGCAAACCCTCCATCCCTTCCAATAACTAAAAGTCTTATTTCTTATATTTTTATTGTTGATAGTTTTCTTTTCAGATGATTCTGAAGCTTTTAAAAAGTAATTCAGTAGAAGAGAGTTCATCTACTGAAACTCACTTTGTGTCTTTCTAGAGTCCCCTAAATTGGAATCTTAAAACATGCATATTAGGATAAAAAAGCAGCTTAAAAACAGTTTTGTTAAATAAGTCTATTTTTTAATTCAATGAATGATTTTAAAAATTAGCTTCATTGTTTTTTAATTTACCATCTGTTAACTCAATAAATATGAGTTCTTAAAGTTATCCTAATTGTCTTGGAATTTGCTGTTTTTGAAGTTGATTAAAATTATTTAAATTAATTTTATTGTATATCCAGACTAGAACAAATCATGTCTGGATTTGAATAGATTTTGGCTAATAATTTATAAATAAATGTGCCCATTTCTACAATGAACCATCTTTGTTTATGGCCCTTAATATGTATTAGTCAATATGTAGACATGCAGAGAAGAGATGCTGATATTAGATAATCAAAGAAGTAAAAAACCGACACAACAATAATTGTTGCCATTAAAAACTGTGACCAAATGCAAAATTTTTGTGAACTCTGTCTCATGTCTAATGAAGAGGAAATGTAGACTGGTCATCAACTGTGATGCAATTTCTTTTCACTCCACATTACAAGAGATGAAAGAACATGCTATGTTTCTTTAAACATCATCCTGCCTCTGGTCACAGTTTATTGGAATAAGGGTGGTCACTGGACCCAAGCAGGCCAGACTCTTCCCTGAGAATTGTGAAAGACAGGAAGATGGTCCTTTCTCAGGGTGGATTGACTGAAGATGGCTCAAGAACAATTGGAAACCATGATTCACTGTGTGAACTGAGGAGGCGGGGAGCTGGACTACTATGGGGAAGAAGACAAAGATGAGATATGGAGAGAAAGAACTGACTAGGTTCCCTACAGCACTTCAATAGTTCTTCTATTCCTTTTTTTTTTTTTTTTGAGACAGAGTCTCTCTCTCTCACCCAGGCTGGAGTGCAGTGGCGCAATCTCGGCTCACTGCAACCTCCGCCTCCCAGGTTCAAGTGATTCTCCTGCTGCAGCCTCCCAAGTAGCTGGGACTACAGGTGTGTGCCACCATGCCCAGCTGAGTTTTGTATTTTTAGTAGAGACGGGGTTTCACCATGTTGGCTGGGATGGTCTCGATCTCCTGACCTCATGATCCGCCCACCTCAGCCTCCCAAAGTGCTGAGATTACAGGCATGAGCCACTGTGCCCGGCCAGTTCTTCTATTCCTAAGGTCCCATTGCATCCCTGATTTTGGATTGCATGAAAATTCCCAATGTGCTTTGCTTAAGCTCACAGAGTCAGCTTCTATCACTGCACTGCAGCCTGGGTGATAAGAGTGGGGCCGTCTCAAAAACAATAAAACAAAACAAGCAAAAAACTTGAACTAAATGCACAAGAGTAGTAATATTTGTTTAAATAGGAATTTCCAGACATCACTTCTCACTCTGCCTTTCTTTAGATAAACATAACTTTTAAATTTAATCAATCATAGAAACGTGGTCTTGCTATGATGCCCAGGCTTGACTTGAACTCCTGAGCTAAAGGGGTCCTCCTACCTCAGCCTCCTGAGTAGCTGGGACTATAGGCACTGTGCTGAGTTTTACATTTTAACATGTAATGTACCTATTTTTTTATTTTATGGTTATTGTTTTCTATGGCTCATCTAAGAAATTTTTGTCTATCTACAACTTACCTTATGTTTCCCTATAAAAGCTTCATACTTGGATCTATAATCGATTGCAAATGAATTTTGCATATGGTATGATATGGATAAATGTTGTTGTGGTTTCCCAAGTGGATATCTATTTATTCCAGCATTATTTGTTGAAAACACTTCTTGCTGCACATTGGATTACTTTGGTGAAGGTAACAGTGGGGCGAGGGTATGGAAAAGCCATCTGAAACTAAACTAATGACTTAATACTAAAATGAAGAGGTAGACATTTTATTTTTATTAATTGTATTAATGAGCTTAAGGAAATGATAGCAGCTTCTTCACTCAATAAAAATGGGGGTTATTCATTCACCAGAATTTGCTTCCATGAACTCACATGTAATACACCTAAGACCTACCTGATAACTAAGTCAACTCATTTTTTTGTTCCATACTGTTGCCTGCTTACCCCTTTTCATTATCTGTATAGTGTGTATCCATTTATGTTTCAAACATTAATGGGAACGAGGCGTGCTGGGATCCAGGCTGGGGCTGTATTCGTTAGGTGAATACATTTGTCCAAGATTATTAAATAAACACAAACTGATAACCAAATCAAGGGAAGATTCAATTGCTGGTCCTGCTTGTTTCTTTGTCCCATTTTGTTTTGTACTAGGGTTTTGTCTTTTCAATTGCATCAACCAACTTCCAGATTATCTCATGAAGATCCTAGAGTAGTAATATTATTGTATGTCTGAGATGACTTCAAAGTGTCACCTCAAACATACAATAATGATTTTGACTGATTCTCAAAATCCACTGATTCCCATAGCATAAGTCACAGATCACTTGCACATACATTACCTTCATAGCTGATATGGTTTTGCTCTGTGTCCCCACCCAAATCTCATGTCAAATTGTAATCCCCACGAGTTGAAGGTGGGACATGGTGGGAGGTGACTGGATCATGGGGGTGATTTTAATGGTTTAGCACCACCCCCCTAGTGCTGTCTCAAGATTTGATGATATCTGATGGTTTAAAAGTGTGTGACGGTTCCTTGTTTGCTTGCTCTCTTGCTCGCTCTCTCTCTCTCTCTAGTGCTGCCATGTAAGACATGTCTTGCTTTCCTTTCAACTTCTGCCATGATTTTAAGTTTCCTGACGCCTCTCCAGACATGTGGAACTGTGAGTCAATTAAACCTCTGTTCTTTATAAATCACCCAGTCTCAGGTAGTTCTTCATAGCAGCGTGAAAACGCACTAATACAATAACACATGTGGAAAATATTTAATATTTGCCCCAAACACTGAGGTAAATAGGTGAGGCAACTGGCACTGGGACTGTGGCCATCTTAGGGTCCTTCTCAGACCCTGCTTTATCACTTTGAGGGCTGAATGTCTCAATGTCTTAGAATACTGGCTATATTTTTGTAACATTTTTGGATCATTCATCTCTAAATACATCTTAAAAATGCTCAGTAGTGGTAGGAGATCTATAGTTTTGGCTAAAAAACATCCATTTTCCTTATTTCTAAAAAAAATAATTCCAATTTGTCTTTGAGAACCATCCCACCTTCACGTCCAAGCCCACATGGTTTGAGTAGAGTGACTGTACTCCCAAATCCAATGTGGGCATTTGACTCAAGGCTGCTGAAGAGTGAATCACAGGTGCTGACCATGGTGATGAGTGCAGGTTTGGGCACCTGACATAAACTAATACAGTCAAGTTGGGCGTAGTTCTTTAGCTGGAAAATTAAGGAAAAGGAATACTCTTTGTGCTGGGGTTTCATGTTAGAAGAATGGAAGCTAGGAGAAACGGCAGATTAAGAATGAAGTTCTTAAAAATGAACTCCTTAAAGGAAAAACCAGACTAAGAATAAAGTTAAAAGAGAAGAAAGTGTAACCAAAAGATGGCTGATGACATTATTTGAACAGCTAGATCTAAATATGCCTTAAGTAGTCCTTGCATTGTATTTTCCAATTTATGTGCAGGGAGGGGAAGAGAGGGGGACAAAAAATGAAGCAAAATAAAGAATAAAACCTTCCTTTTTAAATTGGATTTTTGCTCCTTACAACCCAAGCCCCAAATCCATGTGGATTGCTGAATAGCATCTGGTTCTACCAAATCTGAATTTCTGGGCATGGACTCAAAGAACCTGCATTTTAAACAAACACTCTATTTAATTCCATACACACTAAAGTTTAAGTTTAAGATCACATCTTTGTTTTGTGGCTGTGGAAACTGAGACTTTAACAAAGTGTCTTTCCCAAGATCATTCAACATTATCTATTTATTCATGGTGTGGAGGATTATCAGTGAAAAGGACAAAAATCTGTCTCTTTATGGACATTAATAAGCCAGCTGGTTAGTAACAGAATGGGAAATAGAATTCAGTTCAGCTATTTTCTTTTTTATGACTTGATTTCCCTAAGGTCATGCTCTAATAATTTTCTTCTTTACCCCAACACATTTCTGGTTTAAAATCTGAACATTTAAATGGCAAAGATTCTACACTTGGGCAGCATTCATAGCACATAAAAACAGGAGGTACTTTCACAGTTTTGAGGTAAATGTAACTAGTGTATATGGTCTGGTAAGCGTAAGCATTTCCACCAACCTGATAAAGGAGGGAGCACAGCAGAAGGAAGAAAATGCAGTTCCCATTCTTCCCCCCAAAGTCCCAAGTGGCTGAAAGATCTTTTAAGACTCTTGTTTTTCTTTAAAATTCATGCAAAATGCTACAGTTAATTCCATTATATGTGTGACTGTTTCCATAAGAAAATAATTTCTAAAATCCTCAAGTAAAAAATAAATATTCCAAAAATAGAAGCCATAATTCTCCTTTGGCTTGTGTACCCCCAGCACAACATCATGTCATCCAGGAGTAAGTACTTATATCCCACTTACATCCTAGTAAATTCATTTTTCTATTCTGAAGCACTGTGCATCTACTAACCCCATCTACTAACTGTTAGCATCCCTGTAACATGGATGAGGAAACTGAGGCATAAAGAAATTAGGAGATTTGCTCTAGGTCACATAGGTAGCAACTGATCGAACCAGGATTAGAATCCAGACAGTTGGACACCTAAAGTAGCTTTGCCTAGATGTATTTATTTACTCCAAAGTTCACGTAAAGTATAATTTGCTCATGCTGCCCCTTCATATTCAAAACTCGCAGAACACATAAAATGGATGATTTTTATTGGTTATAAGTTAGACAAGAAAACTCAAGAATGCTGACTTTCTTTTAGTCAAGAAGATTAAATAAAATTTGCAATCTGTAGAGCCAAGCTGTCAAGAACTTAAAGACCTGATGGCCCAGTGAATTGAATGACTTTTAAGAATATGGATGTATCCATGGGACCAAATCTACAAGAAAATGGTCAGCATGTATTATGAAAGGATACCTAGTATTTCTAACATTTTAATGGTTATAGGAAAGTGTGGGGTAGTGCTGCATATTTCTGACTACTGAGTGGAAGGCAAGTCTGGCATCAAAGCAAGAGAGCAGCTAGAAAGAGTAAGCAATTAGTGGACTCAATTAAAAAATAACAAAAATTAAATATCCTCAAGACAGTCCTTAGGCACATGGCTATGGGATAGGTTGAGATAAAACAGACAATAGTCTTCCTTTATTTGAGGTTTATCTTCTGGAGTTTCAGTTACCTGAGGTCAACTGCAGTCTGAAAACAGGTGAATACAGTGTAATAAGTTAACTTTGAGAGAGAGAGACCATAGTCTCTTTTATTACAGTGTATCATAACTATTCAATTTTATTATTAGCTATTGTTACTAAAATCTTACTATGCCTAATTTATAAATTAAACTTCATCACAGGTATGTATGTATAGGACAAAACAGTATACATAGGGTTCAGTACTATCCAGTTTCAGGTATCCACTGGGGATCTTGGAACATATAACTTGCAGATAAAGAGTGGCTATTGTTCTCCAATGGGTATAAACACTTTGACCTTCAGTAGAAATACACATGCAAAAGCTATATAAAATTTGTCTGCAGGTGAAAACTAGCTTAAGGAATAACAGCGTACTTTAAAATATGGATAAGTTGACAACATTTAATATTCAATTTTTCATATAAATCTAAATTTCCTGCTTTTCTTTGGAGAACGGAAGATCTGACATTTGGCATCAATGCCATTTACTATCCCATTTGGACAGAGGATATATTCTTCACATTGCCATAGCCGCACCACTGCTTATGGTCTTAACTTGGTCTGCTTTAGTCAGGTACATCCATGCATGGCCCAAGGTAGACATAAGAGTTTGCAATTCCTGATGTATGGGATAATGTCCAAACTCTAGAGAGTGTCTGCAAGGCCCTTCAGAATTTTTAGCCTTTACAAAGACCCCATGTGCCAGCCTCACTGAATTCCTTACAGTTCCATAAACAATAAGCTTTGTCATGTTCAGTGTCTTTGTCATGTTCAGTGTCTTAGTCTCCCTGCTTGAAATATCCTCTCTCTACCTCCTCTTTCTGCCTGGAGAAATCTCACTTATCCTCAAGACTTAGTTTAAGTGTCAATTCCTTCACTTTTCTAAATCCTGCCAGCTAGCTATTTGCTTCTTTCTAAGTGTTCACATAACACTTTTGTGATTCTATTAGCATTATAATGACTTCTTATTCTGTCTGCCCAATCGGAAAATGTGTTTCCTGAAGAGGAGAACTCTTAATCATCTCCACATCCCCAGTCCATAAAAGAGTTCCTGGCTTCTACTAGGTAAAAAATGAATATTTACTGAATGAACAAAAGTAGGATAAAGGAATGAATGAAGGATTTTTAAAATTTGTGTTACAAGATCATATAAGACATTTGACGTTCACAGCAAGGGAAGTAGCTACTCAAGACCAAATTTCAAATTTTGATAATGATCACGACATTTTCAGATAACAGTTGTTTAAAATGTCTATTTATTATACCCTTGCCAGGAAAATAAGTCCTGAGAAAACAGAATGTATATAATATTAGTAAATATAAAAGAGTGACATAAAAACAAACCACACTTTGTTAGGGGTTCTAAGGGTACAAGAGGTTGTAGTGGTGCATTCAAAGAGACAGTAGAGAGTAAAAGAAGTCACACAATGTGTTGCGGGAAGTCAGGGACCCTGAGCGGAGGGACCAGCTGGAGCCGTGCCAGAGGAATATAAATTGTGAAGCTTTCATTTTGATATGGACACATATAAGTTCCCAAAATTCATATTTTTATAATTTCTTACACCTGTCTTTACTGCAATCTCTGAACATAAACTGTGAAGATTTCATGGACATTTATCAGTTCCCAAAATTAATACTTTTAAAATTCTTATGCCTGTCTTTAATCTCTTAATCCTGTTATCTGTGTAAGCTGAGAATGTCCATCACCTCAGGACCACTGTTGTGCTAAACTGTACAAATTGATTATAAAATGTGGGTTTGAACAACATGAAAGCAGTGCACCTTGAAAAAGAACAGAATAACAGCGATTTTCAGGGAACAAGGGAAGACAATCATAAGGTCTGACTGCCTGCGGGGTCAGGTAAAAAGAGCCATATTTTTCTTCTTGCAGAGAGCCTATAAACGGACATGCAAGTAGGAGAGATATCACTAAATTCTTTTCCTAGCAAGGAATATAATATTAAGACCCTAGGAAAAGAATTGCATTCCTTGGGGGAGGTCTATAAATGGCCACTCTGGGAGTATCTGTCCCATGCAGTTGAGGTAAGGACTGAGATACACCCTGGTCTCCTGCAGTACCCTCAGGCTTACTAGGATTGGGAAACCCCAGCCCTGGTAAATGAGGTCAGACAGGTTCTCCGCTCTCGAACCCTGTTTTCTATTAAGATGTTTATCAAGACAATACGTGCACCACTGAACATAGACCCTTATCAGGAGTTTCTGATTTTGCTTTGGTCCTGTTTCCTCAGAAGCATGTGATCTTTGCTCTGCCTTTTGCCCTTTGAAGCATGTGATCTTTGTGACCTACTCCCTGTTCATATACTCCCTCCCCTTTTGAAATCCCTAATAAAAACTTGCAAGTTTTGCGGCTCAGGTGGGCATCACGGACCTATTGATATGTGATGTCACCCCTGGTAGCCCAGCTGTAAAATTCCTCTTTGTACTCTTTCTCTTTATTTCTCAAGACTGGCTGACACTTAGGAAAAATAGAAAGAACCAATGTTGAAATACTGGGGGTGGGTTCCCCCAATAACAATGTTTCCCTCTAAGCTGGTGGCTACTCTGGCAGTGTTTGCCCTAAAAAAAGGAAGACTTGGGCCATAAAGTGGCAGGAAGAGACTGTTTAGCTGGCAGGTTATCATATGGACAAGGATTACTACCAGAATTGTAGTCCACACAATTGTGCACCACAGCTGTCTACTCTTGGGTACAAGATAGGCTGCACTATCTGACCTCCTTGTAATGATTCCTTGGAGCCACACAACTAATCCTGGTTAATTCTTTGTGAGGCCATATGATGTGTGTCATTTCTGGGCCATAGCATTTAAATGTCAGCATGAAACCCTCCAGAGTGATCTTTATTTTTGCCATAACAACATGAAATATTCAAGATGGCGACTATTCCATCAGCCAGGGATCTGGAGTGACAGACATGGAACAGACCAGCTAAACTGCAATGGATTCAAAGCATAACCAAGAAAACAACATTTGCTGTTATAGGCCACTAAAAAATTGGAATTGTTACTCCAGTACAACAACGTCTATCTTGACTGATAAACAGATTTGTTCTGTTTGGCTGCCACTGGCAGGACGAAGACTAATGGTTGGAAGTTTCAGGAAGACTAATTCTGCACAATATAAGGTAAAAACATAATAAAGTATATAAAGATAGAATGAAATACTTTTGAAATTATCCATTCACTTGCACAATATATAGTGAACTCTACTCTCTGGTAAGTAATGTATAGGTAAAAATCCTTGCTTTAATGGTGGTAAGTAGTAAGTTCCCCTCACACCCAAAATGTCTGCATTGAATGGCCTCTAAAGATTTGATGGAACAAATTAACTTTAAAAATCCCTTCCAACCTAGAGCTTTAGGATCTCTAATTCCTCTGGTCTTAAAAGAATAGAAAAATACATACGTGTATGTGTGTGTGTGTGTATATATATATATACACACACATATATATTTTCCTCAAGTATTTCTTCAATTCAAACCACTAACTGATCCATTGTCTTTCCACATTTTGATGTCATTTTTCCAGCAAATAAGTTCTTTCAAGGCCAATGGTGTTTTATCCTTTCCCTTGATGTTTCTTCTAATGTTTAGTAGGCAATATTTTATTGTCTATTCTTTTAAGGAAATAACCAGTGTAGCTTTTGATACCAGCTACTGTTATTGGCCATTTGGTATGTTCCAGATTTGTCTTTCAATCATTTAAGTTAGATTTGGACTTGCTAAAAAAATCTAGTAGCACAACTATATTATTGCATTAGCTCATTCGAGGTGCTATAACAAAGTATCTCGGACTGGGTAATTTATAAGCAACAGAAATTTATTGCTCACAGTTCTGGAAGCTGGGGAGTCCAAGATTACGGCACCAACATATTCGGCGTCTGGTGAAGGCTCACTCCTTGCTTCACAGATGGCACTTTTATTGCTGTGTCCTCACACAATGGAAGGGGCAAGGTAGCTAGATTCAGCCTGTCTTATAAAGGCACTCCTCCCACTCATGAGGGTTGGAGACTTCATGACTTAATCACTTCCCAAAGGCCCTACTTCTCAATACTATCACTTTTGATATTAGGTTCTAACACATGAACCCTAATATTGGGGGAACACTAACATTCAGACCATAGTAACTAACCAAATAACTTCCAGATTAAATACCCCTTTCTTCTGAAAAAGGGTCTTAGCCTTGTGCTATGAAATCTGTGGCCAACTACAATATTTTATTAACATCTTAATATTTAATAAATTCCTACTATGTGGAGGTGTAACGTTTAAGAGCTTATCAAACTATGTTATTTAATGCACTGCACCCAGAATTACATAATTCTGTATTCTAATAGAGCCCATGAGCTCTCTATACAAGACTACTTGGAGGAAAAAGCAAATTCAAAAAACGGGGAGCAAAATGGTCTCTTGGTTCAACTCAGGGGAACATATCATACTTTCAGTTATAGGGGCTTGGCTAATAACTTGGGGAAGCAGATGAGTATATAAGAGTGCAAGAAAGAAAACAAAACAAACCTTTTTTAAAAATTTCAAATTTCTGTTCAGCTTCATATCAGGCTTTCAGAATTGGAAAATCAACTGCCTGCTACCATAAATTACTGTTATGCAGTAATTAAATACTGAGAATGTATTTTTTTCCATTCCAAACCTGATGTCTTTCTCAGATACAGATATTGTTACTGGTTAGGAAATTCAGCATTTTGGTAAATTAAGGCAGGAGGATTTAATGTCTCCTGGGACATGTGGGGGCAGAAAGTGATCCTAGATGGAAAACATTTTACTATGTTTTCCTCATTATAATCATTTATATCTTTTTGCTTTGCTTTACACAACTAGGAGTTGTGGTGGGCACTTGTGTCTTTAAAAAGGAGGGTTGGTTCACTAAAAGAACCGTAATTCATAATTTAAAAAAATTCCTATATGTTTGGAATTATGGTCTCAGCATAAACTGATGATCAACTGAAAAAAGATGAATAAATTCCAGGGAATTCAATAACCATGGATACGGGGGGAAAAGCAGCATGAATACATGCTGTATTCTCCTTTATTTAGAAAAACCACACAAAAATACAGCACAGTTGATGTGTTTGTTACCAGGGCTTGAAAGTCGAATCAACCACTGTGTAAAAGATAAAATAAGACTGCACGGATATCAGGATTTTCCCAGCGTGCTTTATTCATAGCCATCTGACACAACAGGACCTAACAGAGCTTTTAGGAAAAACTGAATTCTCAGCCCACAATCACTTTCCAGGAACTTCCCTGCAAACAGTGCTGTGCGCTGGCAGGATGGAAATCTTAGCAATCTCCCTCCTGCTTCCACAGTTCCCTCCTCTCTCAATAAAATTATTTATGGGGACTTAATGAGAGAGCAAGCCTTGTGTGAAAGGAATTCAAGAAAGTGCGGCTTCTAAAAATACACCTAGGCAGCTCTACAGTCCTTATTGTTACAACCTGACGTTTTGCAGTTCATGCCATGAACCTAACTACACTTCTTGCCAAATACACACACGCGTACAAAGAGGAGGAAAAGTAAAAACTATGTTTTCTCTTTCTGCAATCCCTTTAACTTTGAGTAAACAGTAGTAATTTTCTGTTGACATACTCAATGCAAATTTCCCAAAGGCTACACAATACAAAACAAAAGACCTGTTAGCTTCCTCAGAGCTGAGGGGAGGAGAGGCAGAGGGAGAGAAATAAAGTTGATGGAGCTCCAGTTTCTCCTAAGCCGGCGGTCCTGAGCCTCCAGTCACCCTAGTCTTTTTGTAGAGATATTTTGAGTTTCAGTCTCCACTTGGGAAGGTTCCTTGACCCCTTCTCTCCCAAGTCCCCTGTCAATAAAATCCTCATCTCTCCCGCTTTGCCCCCAGCTTTTTGAGGAAACTGGACCTTGCTTAGGCGTCTTGTTCCAGTGGGCTGAAAAGTACAGCTGGTGACGTGAGGATAAATATTTAAACAAATGGGCTGGGTCACAGCGTGGGGGTCTTCAAGAGAGGGCCTGCTCCTCCTTCCGCCACGTGCTCCTCACTTGGGGGGCAAGGCTCCTGGATAGGGGGCTAAGAGGGACGAGGGTGGCATGAAGGGAGATGGACAGACCAGGCTGTAAGTGAAGGAGGCCCTCTAGGAAACATCGTCTCGACCGAACATTGACAGAGAAAAAAAAAAAAAAAAATTGGCCTACATGCCCCTAGTGGGGAAGCATACACCCCACGCAGGCTGGGTTGGGGTGGGGGTGCTTCGAGGCCTCTCACCTGACTTCCTCCTCCGCCTGCACACACACTACAGTAACCCCCTCTACTCACCCCCCAAAACCCAGCCAAACAACGAACAACAAGAGGAAGCCGCAGGCGACAACAGGAGGGGTGCGCGTGGTGGGGGCCCCGGAGAGGTGAGGGGGCAGGGTTGGCGGGCGACGAGAACGGCGCCGCGCACCCCAAGCGCACCCCCAAGCGCCCACACTTACCCCTCGAGGCTGAGGGTCCTGTCTTCCGCGCCAACCCCCGTGCGCGACCCCTCGCCCGCCCTCGCCCCTCCGGCCCGCCGCCCCCCACACCCCGGCCGGCGCGCTGGGAGGGAGCCCGGGAGCCGCGCGCAGCAGCGGCGGCGGCGGCGGCGGCGGCTCGGGCTCGGCTCAGCTCGGGCTTCAGTGCGCCTAGTGTAGCCAGCGGCCGCCGAGGCTCCCACCGCCAGGGGGAGAAGCCGGGCGGGCGCTAGGGAGGCGGGCCGGGCCCTGGCCGCCCCGCTGGCCAGCCCGCGCCGCACAAGCTCCGAAGCGGCGGCTGCGCGGGGTCTGCAGAGCCCCCGGGCGCAGCGTGCCCGGCCCGAAGCGCCACGGCTGGATGCGCGTCCCGGGTGGCTGCGGGCTCCCGCGGGGGGCGCTCCGGCCGCTCCGGTGCGCCTCCAGACTGCGGGCGCCGCGACCGCCGAGCCGAGAGCAGCTCCCGCCGGCCCCTTCCCCCTCCCGCCCCCGCCGCCGCCCCCTCCCCCTCCCCCCCCCCCCCCCCCGCCCGTTAACATCTCCTCCCTCCCCCTCCTTCCCTTCCTTCCCTTGGCCCCGCGCGCTCGCTCGCTCGCTCCTCGCCTCGCTCTCCCCTTTAAACGCCCACTTCGGATGGGGAAAGAGGACAACTTGAAGTCAAGTTGCAATTAACTTCCGCGGCAGCCGCAGCTCCGGCGGCGACGGCGGCGGCGGCAGCGGCAGGAGAGGCAGAAGCCGCCGCCTCGGAAGTCCGACGCCGGCGCGCCCGCCCGGGGAGCCGTTCCTGGTTTCAGGCCCGCACTCGACAGCCACCGCCGCCCCCAACGTCCATGCCTGAGTGAGTTCTGCTCTTTTGCCTCCCTTTTCCCCTTGCTATTCTTACTGTTTTATCTCTGTCTCTCTTTTTCCGGAATCAAACCAAACTTCTCTGTAGCACCCACCCCGCGTCCCCTGTTGGGGCGGCTGGGCTCCCCTCTCGTGGGCGAAGGGCTTCAAGGGTCTTCTGAGCCCCTTTTCTCACGCAGTCGGACCTCGGACGGGTGGGCTGGTAAAGTAGGGGAGAGCGATCGGGAGAGGGCACTTGAAGATGCCGTTCGTTCTCTGTCTGGGTGTGGACACATCACCACACCTGCCCAACAGACCCTGGCTGAACAAACTCCTTCAGGTCACCGGTGTGGCCCCTTTTAGAAGAGGAAAGGGGAGTGGAAAAGACCGAAGGAAGCAAATGGGGAAAGGGGGAGCCTCTCTGTGCGTTCTGGAGCCGGGCGGGCAGTAAGGTGCCTGGAGGAGTGGGCTGTGGAAGTGCTAATGTTCCCCCACCGGATCGCGAGTCTGCTCAGCATCCTTTCCTGGTCCATCTCCGCCTCCCTCCGCTCCCTGCCGGCGCGACTGATTGTAAGCATCGGCGAAGGGGGGCCTGGGAAGTTTGTGGCAACTTCTGCATCCCGGGAGCTACTCGGGCGCCGGGGCGCTCAAGTTGGAGCCCGGAGTTTGAAAGCGGCGGCACTCCCCATTTCGAGCCCTCGCTGGCTGTAGCGAGGCTGGTCCGGGAGAGGCTGCTGGCGTGAATGTGGGTTTGGAGTTGGGCAAGAGGCAGAAGAAAGGGCCATCCTCTTAGCTGGGGCCGGGACATCACAGGTGCAGCCTCGGAGTCCACACCGTGTCTCCCTCTTGCTCTCCAGACCCGAGCGCGGTGGCCTTTTCCTATTGCTCCAGTGCCAAGGCTCCTGGGGCGGCAGAACTGGGGTTTGGGAAACCACGACGAGAAGGACGAAGCAGGCAGGTGGCAGGTCCGGGGAGTGCCACGTGCGTACCGGGGAAACACAGGTTCCTCTTTGGATGACCTCAGATGACCAACAGGGGAAAGGGGCATAGGGATCTCCTTGAAGGTTTTGGCCTTGGCCTCCACTGGGGTGTTGCAAATTTCACTAACAAATGTCAACCACAGGGTCCTCTCTCAAAGTGTCCTGGTTGGCAACTTTGACCTCTGCGCCCTTCCTTGGTGAACTTTCTCAGCGGCATTCCGGACTTACAAGCAAATGTTCTAAGACTTGGACTCCACATGGTTATAAAAGAGACAGGGAAAACAGAAAGATGCCCTGTTCCCCGGAGAGAACCTTACTGCTCTGACTGACTGGGGTTCCATGTTTGCATACTTGGAGGCCAGGGGACCTGACTTTCTCAAGGGGGAGGGGGTAGGGTAAGAATGAGTAAAATGTGACCACTCGGTGTCAGATTTTGTCCTAAGCAATCTCTGATATTTACGGTGTTTGTACTGCTGACAGAGTAACTCATCCCGTTGAAACTTAGTTGAAATTTACACTCTATCTAAAGTGGATTTTTCTGAGATGTCAGTAATGTGAGATTTATTCTGTGGTCAAATGTAGCTGCAAAAATCAAAAACAAAAACCCATGCTTTAAGTCTGAAGAAAACCAAGGTTGAGGTGTTTGCTCTAAAAACCTCTCATCTCCTGTATGGTACTAGTGCTATGATTTAGCAGTAGTCCTTTATTTCTATTGCATATTATTTTCGTAGAACAGTAGTACATTCATATACTGGCTGCTCCAGTCTGCTGGCAAACATTAGCATTCAAGCTTACATTTTTGACAAATGTGCAGACAGGAATAGCATGAATAGGCATCTTAAATATTAACAACCTAAGCATCTGTTGTGAAACAAATTTAATATATTTACTCTGTTTTTCTCACATTGTTAGAAAAGGTTATAATAAGTGCATAATTTCAACTTTAGTTAGCAGAAGTAACTGGCTGTATCTTTCACTACCTCTCCAAGTGTTTAACACAATCACCAGACATAAATACTTTAATTAACTTGGTTAAGCACATTATTAAATACACTGTAGACAATGTGTATATACTATATTAAATGTAACAGTAGCAAACTGTGTATTCTATTTATACACATTTTAAATGACTATGTATTTTATAAATATACCAAATATGCTTATTCTTCATCTTCATTTGATACTTACTCATTTTTTTTCTAATGAAAACAGTATTTTAAATGTAGAGTTGTTCAGTCATATGCAATACATAATATGTAAACAGTAGCTATAAAATACAAGGCATTGTCAAATTTGGATAATGCTACATCTAACATTATACAAGAGAAATAAAATCATGATTCAATTTTGTATTTCTTTCTGAATAATGAATATAAATGATGTATGAAAAAAGAACGAATAGGGATTTCCCTCCTAAAGTACTAGCTCCTTAAAATTTGGTAGGAGGGCAGGATGGAGTGAGAAAAAAGAGAGAGAAGACCTAAATAACTTCCAAAAGTCTGAATAGTTATTTCCAGAATCAATGCATTCCTCACTTTCCCACAAGCTGAAATATGTAATAAATAATAGTTCTTTGTATGTAAAAGTATTCAAAAGGAATGTTTTTTGTTCAGATTTGTAAGAAATTAATATATTCTTTGGTCGATAATCTACAAAAGTAGTTCTTTTGTCTCCCAGCATCTTAAGAACGACAACAAAATGAATATTGGTTTATTTCTGCAAAGAAATCTGTTGCCAGCTATATGAACTTGTGATTAAATAAGACATGATATGCTGAGTGATGGTAAAGAAATCCTGCATTAACTTAGTAAAGACTAAAATATCTGGAGGAGAATTTTTAGTTCCTTTTCATATGACAGGTTGTGGATTGTAAATTAGGCCTAAAAGGTCAGGTGACAGGCACCTGTTCCTCATTATTGTAAAAATATTTTGGTTACAAACACTATTAAGCTAAACACAACATGGATATACAGCAGGGACTCTATAAAGCACTCTAGTGGGTTTTCATCTGCTCTGTAAATTTCCAAAAGGACTATACATAGATATACCCTTTACACACATCGTTTCTTCCATACATGTTGTCTTGGATGACTGTAATTAATATATTAGTACTTGGAATTGATGAAGCATATAAAATAAATGCATATGACTAAAGCAATCTTCAGACTATTTCTAGATGATGTAGTTGAATGCAAAAATGTTTTTTAATCTCTTTTTCCTTTTCAATATATTGATTATCAGAATTCTGTTCATGTTATAAATAGAAACCTCCCCAAATTGCCTTTTACACTTTTTAGATAAGATAGGTTCTTATTTTAAATGATGCCACGAAGTATTTTGCTCAGTACTCATATATAAAAAGAAAATTAGTTGCTATATACTGTCATAGCTTTATGGCATGCATAAAATAGAAAAAACACGTTTTACATGAATGCTGTTAGGAAGGGTATCATCATTTGATCTTCAAACTTGCCGCTTCTCTCAGGAGAGTTCAGCAATATTTCTATTGGAATTAAGGAATGGGGTTTGATTTTTATGAATGGTTTATCTTCAAATATTTCAGAGAGCAGAATAAGCATACATATTGAAAAGACCAAAGTGGCACAAGGTTGCAAAATATTAAAGGTGCCAGATGCTTTTAATTAACAAATGAGGACTACCTCGAGTAAATCAGATAACTCAGATTAAGTTCTATGATATATCAAAATGTTTTTTGTCTTTTTAAAGGTTTTGTATGGTTTGTGCTTATTATATTAAGTATTCATTTTTAGCATTTGTGATCAGATTACAGAACAGTCATTACTCTTGCTTTTCAAATTGATTTGGTTTTCAAACTCTAAAACTCTGTGATGATTTTTACAAATTGGTTTACATTTTGACAGAACAGAGTTAAGTTAATTAATAGATCAGGCACGAAAAATCATCCACAGTAGGGTATATTTTCTGGTAAAATGAAAGTTATGTTTCAGCATGATGAGCATCAGGCTTCAGTAATCTGTTCCTCGTGTGGAATGAACACTTCCTACTTCGAGCTAGCAGGCACCTACTGTTTATTTACGCTGCATTAAACTGACAGTGCAGCAATCAGAGGAAAAATATTACTTACCTTCCTGAAGTAAATACCAGTTTATAGGTTAGCGCATGTATTTATATTCCTGTCACCACTAAATAACGGCTCTGTCTCCATTTTAATACCTACCTGTGCTATAATCCAGGGCTTCAGACTCTTCCTAGTTGGGGATAGGGGTCGAGAGGAGTTTTTCTTATTTCCCTATGGCAAAACTTTAAAGACAAGTAATTTCATCTTCTCATTTCTGTCATGTGAGAACCAGTTGAAAGAAATGTTATGCACTTTTACTTTGCATACCTCAACTATAACATCAAAACCCCAAAAGAATCTGCATGCCACTTAAAATAGTCATCTTAAAGCAACCTCAGGATAAATATGTTCAAACACATTCAAATGTGTTTTGCTAAATTAACTTTCTACAAAGTTCCAAAAAGATTAAACTATTTGATTCCTCAGATAATAACTTCAATAAAATGTCTCCTCTTCCAAGTCTTACATGGAATGTTTGAGTTTTTAATGGAGTTCTGAAAATATGAATACAAAGTGGGGCTCATTGATTGATTTATTGATTGACTCTCTGAGCTTTTCTCTGAAAATAGTCTTACCTCCTTCATTTGACTTCTTGTTAATCTGCCATCCTTAAAATAAGGGCGATTTCTACCTTGTTATAATACTACATGTATTTGTTGTTTTTCTTTTAAGTTAAAAATCCTTTCTCTTTCAAGACCCCTTTGAAACATCAAAATACTGTTAAAGTTGAATTACAGAACTCACAATTAATTTGAGAAAAGGCTTATTTTCACTTAAATTATCTAAGAAGCGGTTACACTTAACTGTCTATACACAATTATCAATACCTAATCACATATTCCACTGACATCAAGGTAGAATATAGTCTTAATACAACATATAAATCAAATCTGTTACAGAAGATTCTTCTCCACTATACCGAAGAAAAAGTGTCTACTATAGTAATTTATATATCGTTCCTAAATGATGTTCTCAATGGTAAGTCTATTTAAACTTGATGTCTTCATAGAGTATGATCAACACATTAACACACATTATTTCATACTTTTGAACTTATGCCAATGGTACCTTTTGCTGTTTATTTTTTTTAAGTCTTTTTTGAGATTAGATATTTCAGAGTAAATAGATACAGATTGTGTGTATATCTATTCAGGGTGAGATTTAGTAGTGTAGCATTTCTCCAACATATTGACCTATTTTTATGCTTTCAAGTTATTTTGTATCACTTCTACAGTTGTTGCAGTTTGAAAGTTCATAATCGAAATTCTAATAACCTCTTTCAATGGAATTTCAAGGATGTAATTCAGTTTATGTGGTGATGTAGTTTAGTTGCAAGAGATGAAAATTAGTTAACTGGTACCTCAGGATTTATGTCCCTGGTTTCTGCTGAGATTTATTCAGTCCAGTTATTTGACATTTGGTAGAGAAGTAGCTTGTAATCAAAAATTAAGAGTTGGTTCAGTTTCCAGTGGAGGAAAGATTTTGCTGGATAAAACATTTAACTGTGTAATATTTTATTACACTCATCACTCATTTTAGAGCCTGCTTATTGTTGCACACATTTTTGAATACCTAGGGGTGCACGTCCCCAGATGAGGCTGAAATGCTTGCAGAAGAAGCAGATGTCAGGCTGTACCTGGCTGTGCCTTTACTAGTACCTATGTGGACTTGAGCTGGCCCTCCCTCCTCTGCACCCCTTCCCCCCCAGGTGTGCAGGAAGTAGAGGGCGTTATACTGGGTGAAGTGGGTGGACTCTACCCAGAGCTATGACCTGATTTGTGACGCACCCTCAGAACTGCAGTAATGGTCCAGCTGCTTCACAGGCAACTGGTAACCACCTCATTTGGGGATGTTTCTGCCTTGCTAGCAGTGCCAGAGAAAACTTCATCATTGTCACCTCATCAAAGACTACTTTTTCAGACATCTCCTGTAGGGCTAGATTCGGAGAGCAGCTTCTGATATTTGGAGGGTAAGTGCCAGAAAAGTTACTATAATGTTACATATGGAGAATCAGGACTCCAGCCACAGTGACAGATAGGCATTGAGTGTTCGGGGGAG
Organism: Papio anubis; assembly: GCF_008728515.1. Classification (NCBI taxonomy): domain Eukaryota; kingdom Metazoa; phylum Chordata; class Mammalia; order Primates; family Cercopithecidae; genus Papio; species Papio anubis. The sequence goes on along the minus strand of NC_044977.1, from coordinate 164,580,095 downwards.
GGCTTTCTGTTGGGATGTTGCTTTTTCTCAGCTCTAGAATAAATTTGGGACCAGATACTAAAAAAATTCTTCAGTGGGCATTTCTCCCAGGGAGAATTATTAGACCTTCTTGAAATATTTAAAGAAAAGGTAGTCAGTAATCTGTGTGAGGGGGCAATTTTTTAGATTCAATTTTCCTGGAAGCTAGGCATGTAGTAGAGTTGATTGCTAGAGATTCCTCTATAGTCTTATTCAGTGGTTCCTGATATGCCATTAAGAGCATGTAAATGACAATTTGGCCTTTTAATGTTTATAATGTTAAGGACTTTAAGGCAAAAGAGGTTTTATGTTATAAATATTTTATTAATTATTGTAAATAAAATAGAACCTAGTGTATGCAGATATCTTTAAAATGGAGATAGTCTTGAATATAGCATATCCATAATTAGCTGTTTGATATTGAATGCAATTGAGTTTTCCTGTTCCAGTGAAACAGACAATGGAAATCATTGGGGACTAACAACAGGGCTATGTGATTCTTGATATAGCAAGCCTTTCTTTCCCCCAGAAAATATTTTATCAATGAATAAAGTACTAAATTAAAATGCATACAGTTTTAATTTTTTAAAAGAATCTATAGATTTCGTAAAATAATCCAAATGCTTCCCATTGTATTTTCACCAACTGAAATGATACTTGGATAGATGTTCTGTTTAATGGTAGACAGTTATCTCCAGACTGTGGGAGGAAAAAACAATATTTTAATAACTACGTTTTAAAATTTTTCTTAGAGTTCCATTTCCCTTTGGGTGGTTTAAGAGGACTCAGAAACAATTTAGAACATTATCTTAAAAGTTTAACAATGACAGCTTGTATAAAATCACTGTATTTTAATAATACTGTATGCTTATTAGTGTTATTAGAGGAGTAGACAGTTAATTACAGCCTTTTCTGAGGCATGTTAACTATATATTAACAACCATGTTAAAAAAGAATGATGTATACCCTTAACATACAAGCGGCTGCTTGCTTGATTCTTTAAAAAAATTCTTTTAGAATGTATGAGTCAGGGTTTTGGTTCAGAATTATGAAAGGTTTTCTATTAAAGCAACTTAATTTTAAAACTTTTCACTGGATTATAAAATTTTTCTCCTTTTTTTTTTCTTTCTATAGTGTTGACCTGATAGTTTTTGCCAGTGTCATTAGAAATTATTGCCCCTCAGTGGTTTTAGTTTTTCCAAATTGTATTTTGAGATAGCCACGTTTTCTGGTTTTTTTATGACTTTGGCCAACATAATCCATTAAAAGCTTATTCAACTGATTTTGCTCCTCTTAATATTTCTTTTTGTGTTATAATTTTAGTCACTTTTTCTTTAGCCAAATTGTGATTATTTCCAACTCTACATAATCTAATGTTTTACATACATTTCAGCAGTTAATCACAGAGGTAGTTCTAAGATTATTTCATTGTCTAAATCTCAAACCTGGATTTTCACTATGGCTTCCGGCATGACAAAACAATGGGTGACTGAAACTAGACGTATTTAAAGCTAGACTTAGCCTTACTTAGACAATTCTATCAAATTGGTTAACTATTTGAATTATCTTGGTTGATTTGAATTTGTAGATCTCGTAACCTCGTAATATGCCTCTTAAAAACGCACTAGTATTCCCACTTTCTGAAGTTTGTAGAAGCTGCTATATATTTCTGTAAGTATTAAACTACAAAAAGTAGGTAATAAGGTACATCTGTGTTATATAAAACAGAAAGTTCATAGTTAGCATTCTGTGCCTTGTACATATTGAGCACTCATTAAAGAATTGCTAAATTAAAAATAAAATATAAAATGTAGCTTGTGCCGATAAAGATTTATTGGCGAAGAGACTTTTCTTTCTAATTTTCTGTTTTTACTGGGGTTATCTGAACACTTAATCTGCATATGCCTCATTTTCTGGATAATTGGATGATTTTTTTTTTTTTTTTTTTTTTTTTTGTAGTAGCACCTGGGTCTCTGTTCTATCCTCATTGTCTGACCTTCAGTATTAGGTTAAGTATCCCTGCTCAGCTTCATTCTTTGGTGTTTGGTTGTGGTAACAAACAATACTGGAGTCAAACGGAGCACTCTCCTGAATTCCTTGCAATTTGAGCCACCAAGCAGCAATCCTTCTGATATTCCAGAACCAAAAATACTATGGACTAGTGCCTCAAGGCTGATTGACCTTCTATCTGTTCTTTCCTACAATAATGATTTTTTTCAAGCTCCCATTGAATAAATGCTACTGTAATTATTGCATAAAGAGGTATTTTTTATTGCAGCTTAAATACGTTGTTTGAAAAGTATTCTAAGATTTGGGGTGTTTATATATGAATATTTTACTCCATTCCTTAAAACTAGCTCTGAAATTGCAGTAGGGTTGTGTTAGCTGCATCTAAAATATTCTGAAAAGTTCTAGGCATTCTATGAAAGTTATCTAAAAAAGACACTTCCTTTTAAAATTTATTTTCATTTTAAAATATGAGTGGGGCTGCTTGTAAGACAGTCCTATTTAGTTACACAAAAGACAGTTTCTTAAGTGGTGCACTGCTGTGTGACCTATTACATTATCATGCACATTCTGTCTCTTTAAAAACACAGTCTCCTCTATTTGCCCTATTAATTGTTGATATGTTGCCATCCACGAGACAAAAATTAGAGCTGTAATTAAATAATCATGTGATGCTCCTTAGTGCCAATGAGAGCAAACTCATTTTTCCAGGCCCTGATGGTCACTGATTATTGTATTACTACTGGCTTGCTTTATTTTTTTTAATGATTCTCTATCTGTAGATTACCTAACTACTGTCCTTCTTTTCAACATTAAAAAAAAGTAGAAAACATTCAGCCAGTTCATTGGCTAGAGGTCCTCAGGGACATAAGGTAGACATACCTTTTTTGCTTTTGGTCACCTGGTAAGTTCTTTGGGGAGGCTACATCAATGGTGTGGTTGCCTGCCATTTAATTTACACTGGTGTTTTGGCTGGGATGGAGGCATATGGGGAATGCCAGGAGAATTACAAAAGGAGCCGGGTATTAAAATTCAGAAATGATTAAAATTGAAATAAAAGGATGCTGCATCTTTGCCAGTACTCTGGCAGTCATAATGACACATAGAGATTAGTTTCCACCTTCATCTTTTCCTTCTTTCTCATTTCCTCTTGTTTATTGTTGACACATTTTCCTTATGTCTGTCTCCTGTCTCTGTATCTTTTTGCACCATTATGCATTCCTACTTCTCCCTCTTTCTTTAAGCATGGAGAAGCCTACTTAACCGTATTATAACAATAACAGAATAGGTTATTAATATTTAATATGCACATGATTAAAATTTCTCTCCCTTAAACATAGGTCAGCTGTATTATTACTAACCGGCATGTAATTTTTCATTTAAAATATTCTTATTCTGCCCCATGCCGTTTCTGAAATGCAGTCTACTTTAGTAGTGATTTAATACACAACGTTTAGAAAATTGTGGTCGGCTAGTGAGAAAAGAATTTACCAGTCATGGATAATCAATTATGCATGAATTCAAATGTAACAGATGGAATCTGGTGAGTTAAAGTTTCTCTTTGCCTTAGCGGTTTTTTTTGTTTGTTTGTTTGTTTGTTTGACACCTGTCTCTTATATAGAGATAAACATCTAACATAGCATGTGAGAAATTTAGTTATATTTGTATTTTCTCTTTCAAGTGAACTTAATTTTTTAAATTAAAGAAAGATTTTTTATGTGGTCTTAAAGGTTATCAGACTCTATCCATTCATTTTATAGATACGAAACCTGATCCTGCTTAACTAATGAAGGATCACTCAGCTAGTGAGTAGAGTAAGAAGCAAGACCCAAAATCTAGTTTCTCTATCTTTTCTCCACTACTTTTCCCACTATGCCATTTATGCTCCTTTTTTGGGGAGTTACTTAATAATAGGGGTATTATACTAACTCTGAGTTCTAAAGGCTTTCTGATGAAAACTGTGGTAGACTAGTTTTAAATTGTGAAATACTCTCTTGTATGACATGCAAATATTATCTGTATACATATAAAAATATTATGCTATGTGTATATTTTATACATATATATATACTTATTCACACTTGGATGTTGGCCAAACAATTGGATTTTTCAAATCTATTGAGAATGCCACAAGATTTGGTTTTACATCCTAAACTGCGGCATATGCCAACCTTAAAGATACATTTACACTTGGTTGCAGTGTTGTAAATTTTTAGTGACAAAACCCCTTTGTGCAAAACAAACTAAAAAGTTATTTTTGAGAGCCTTGTTACCTCAAAGAAGAGAAAAAAGGTTAATTTTTATTAAATATAATGTGAATATGTAGTGTTTCTTCAACTGTAGAAGTAATAGAAGAACAGTGGATATTGACCTTTAAAGCGGTCTAGTCTCAAAACAGAAAGCTGGTTCCCATCAAAATTTTTCATAATGTGCTATTTGTTTCTCTCCCAAGTGTATTTATGTATTAAATAATACAAATGAAAAGTCTTTGCAAAATAAATAAAAATAAATGATTAAAAAACAGCCTCAAGGCTCTCTAGTTCTTTATTTAAAGTTCTACTGTGGCATTATTTGTCAACTTTTTGCTTCATATTGGCTCAAAATGTCCATGTATAGTCCATGCTAGTTATCTAATAAATTTTTAAATGAACACATTAATAAAGAAAAAGGCACCTACAAGATAGGTAACTGGATATGCTTTAACTATAGCTATACTGTGAAGCTGTTTTTTAGTATTGTATTTAATGCTTTTACACATAATAAATACATCTTTGTAAGTTGGTTTCACTATATTAGCATCCCTTAATTATGCATATAAGAAAAATATAGATATGAACTTCAATAAAATGATTTACACACGAATTTCCAAATCATTAAAAACTCCATCAATGCAAGAGTTCTTAATATAAAATCAGTAGGAATAGATGATATAAAAACTGTGGAACAGTATAGGAAAAGATATTTCAAATTATTATATGTAGAAATACTTTCATCCTTATTACTGTCACTAAAAAAGTGACCCGATTAAATTTGAAAACCTTTTTTTAAACAAAATGTTGTTTTATTAAAAAAGTAGAATCTAAAGTCCTTATATGTAGACAATTTACAAATTAGTACTTTATACAATTGTTACAATTGCAGCTGTGCTGCATACATGAGCATGACACTCAAAGTACTGTTTAACTGACAAAATCTATTTCATGCATATAGTTAATTTTTACTGTTTTGAAAAACATTCCAAAAGAATTTTTTGGACTTAAGGAACTCTTGTTTGTTTTTGTCTATGCTCCTTTCTCTTTTTTTGGCTAAGATATTGTATTGAATAAAACCTTAAAAGAGAACCATTTTCTTACACTGAAGGAACCTCAAAGTGGGCGGGATCTTGGTCTCTAATTACCAATCCATGTTAATTATCGTTGGGTCAGGTATTCATCATATTAATTATGTAGTATAGACTGGACTGTAGCTGTTAGCAGGTAAGGACAAAGCAATGTAAGATTGGGGGTGGGGATGGGATTGTTCAATGTGATATAGCTCATTGTTTCTCTGAGGCTTGGCATGAGATTTTCATGATATTGGAAATACTGGAAATATGTCTGCCAATGTTAGGCATACATGAAATATTGTTTTGCTTTTGTGTTTTTCTGAAAGTGTTTATGTGGTTATATATATATATATAACAAAATATGTCATTTTGACTATTTCTAGGTGTACAATTCAGTGCCGTTAATTACATTCACACCATTGTGCAACCATCACCACAGTTTGCTTCCAACTGTTTTTCTATCAGCCCAAATACAATGTGCTTTAGTTTTGAATATAATTTCTCCTTCACTTCAACAAATTTCAAGTGTTATAGTAGTATTTAATTATTGTCCAGGTGTGAAGCATTTGTTGCTGATGGTGGCTTTCCTTCCCAATGGACAATGCCTCGTCCAGTGCCTTATGGTAGTGGGCATAGCAGTACAATATCAAATATTGCCTTTGGCTGATATTGCCACAAAAATGACCTGGACAAGGATTCAGGACCATTGTAACCTCAAATTCTTTCTCCCTCCAATTAAGCTAGGAAAGATTAGAAATAACATTCACATCAACTAAGGAAATTTGGTTGATATGTACATCTTGGTTAAAAGTTGATTGGGAACAGTTGCTGTTTGATTTCACTGGAATTAAATATTGGAGGATTTTACCTCGAGATTTCTGAGAATATTAAAGGCACAGCAGCTAGGTCTAGGATGCTTTGCAGTTGGCTCCTTTACATGGACAATCTAAATACTTTGGTTCTGTTCAAGCGCAGTGACAGTCTGGAAATAAGTTGAACAGTTTTCAGCCCTTCAAAGAGAAGCCCACTCAAGGTTGAACAGTTGTCTGGGAGAAAAATCATGTTATATTGAAAAAAGAATTAGAGGAAACTTGGATGGTTCTGGCTCCAGTAAATAATAGACTGGTTTGAGAACTGTACTTCCATGTATAATTTTGTGGTTAGTCACTTATGTCTATGATGATAAATCACATACCTGCACAGGATTTCTGGCACCCCAGTAAATCTCAAACAAGTGTCCAAATGCTAGTTTATTATGGTTCCTCAAATAGCATGTATTTATTTGCCAAATCAATGATCCAATAGCTTCCTGACCCCACTTTTATTGCCTTTTTAGAAATTTGAAACAAGTAGCTTGCCCACACATACATTTCTCAAATTTTGGTCTACTGCTGGTTCCTACAATGGCTTTAGCTTTTCCAAGTGACTCCAGGAGTGAGTTAAAAACCACCTCAGAGATGTCCTGGCAGGCATGTTTGATTCTTTATCTCCAAAACATCACCTAACCTGGTAGATGCCAAACCTGGCTGTACATTAGAATCACCTTGAGAGCTTTAAAAAACTGAATGTCTTCTCCTCATCCTCAGCCATTCTGATTTAATTGCAGTGGGGTTTAGCCTGGACATCTGGATTGTGATCCCAGTACCTGGTTTTACTTCCTAAGATTGTCAAAGAGAATCCAGAAAAATATACATATGTAAACCTTAAAGATGCTTAGAGTCTTGCAGTTTGGAGAGGCAGACATAGAGAGAGATATGAAATGTCACATTGCATTCAGGACAGGCAATGTGATGGAGCACGGAGAAGGAAATAACTAACAGCTGGAGAAGGCTTCGGACTGAAAAGGGGAAATCAAGTCGCACGTTAAAGGAGAGAGCAGAAATGAGGTCCTCAAGTGAGAAGGGTCGGGAAGGGTACTCCACGAGCTATAGGAAAAAAATGAGGCATCTTTGTGGACTCTAGGGCAATTTCAAGAATGCTTCCTTCTTCTTACTCGATTTTGGATCTGGGTCTAGATAAAGCTACCAGTTTTGATGGCATTATTACCATTGTGCCTTGTCAAATAAGTGATCCATACTGACATCCATGGAAGGAAAGGTAGCTAAATTTTTTTTTCTAATAAAGTTCCCAATAAAACAAAAGGCCCAGATATCCTGTCAGTTTCCAGAAGCCAGCTGCAATGGCTGCTCATTTTCCCTCTCCAGATCTCCTAAAACAAACATAAACATTGGTTTTTTTCCCCCTCAACTATAATGACCTTTGTCTATTAAAACTGTATCATGAATTACTACTCTGTATTTACATCTATGCCAAGTAATTAGGAAACAACTTTTGATCGCTATCAGTCTAGCTAAAACTGAAACCCAACTTCTTAGGGGAAGAAAACAAAACCAAAAAATCCTTAAACCCTATATTTAGAGTTCATTATCATCACTCCTTTAACTCCCCTGCAACATTTTGAAGCTTTTTGCCATCATTCTCTGCAGAGCATCGTTATTTGTTATCTGGATGCCCTCCCAGTTCTAGTAGGTATCTACATTAATGCTTCCAAAAGAGCCATTTCTAAGGGTAGCTATGCTTATATAATGTAGGTACAGGGTTAAGGGTGGGAATGACTGTGGTTTCTAACTTCACCTATGAGATATTTAAATGTTCATGGAAAGCAGCTTTTGGAGTAAACACATTATTTAAAATGTATTACAGAACCCTTTCAAGTACAGACATGTCTAGAAAGTTCTTAAATTTGTGTTTAGCAGTATACAGGTCTCATTTCATGCAACTTTACAGATCTACAGGCTAATTCTAAAATGGAAAATTATCTTGATTCAGACGTCATTGGAATGTCTGAAAGCCATTTAGCACCTCTAAGACTCCTCGTGGCCAGGTCTTGGATTCCCTTAGTTGTCTTTTAAAGGAGTTCTCTAGGGTAAGCAGTGTCCAGTGGAACTTTCTGCAATAGGGAAGTTCTATAATCTACACTGTCCACTTAGAGTATTAGTCACATGGGGCTATTGAGCACCTGAAATGTGAATGAGGAATTAAATTATAAATGTTATTTAAATTAATTCAAATTTAAAGGATATAGCCACCTTCTTCGATGTTTCCTCTTCCTACAATCTCTCTAAAAAATTGTCAATGCAATTTGTATTGGAAATTGGTTGCAAGTGACACTGTGAGCTTTTGTTGCCATTTATTCATTTATAAAATAAATATTGCAAGGACACTGTCCAAATTCCTAGTAATATGGCAGCGAGCAAGACACCCAGTCTCTGCTCTCATAGGGCTTACAGTCTAGTAATGGAGACATTTATTAAGCCAGTAATTACCCAAATTGTTAATTAATTAAGACTGTGATGACTGTTTCAAAGGAGAGATACAAGATTCTGTGAGGGTATATAATGGGGGCCAGAACTTCTTGCATAATTACTCAGTAAGTTTAATCAGGGTTCTAATTATTAACTAGACAAGAAAAGCATGAGGCAGCTTCCTTTCCCCAAGTTCAAGGCTGGGTCAGGTTGGCTGCAGGAGGCACAGCTCTCAGAGTAGGGCAGCTAGCATGTGCCATGCCATGACCTCCAAAGAAGTGGGATCTGTTTAAGACGTAGGATCTTAATCTGATTAAGCTGTGTGCACACACATACTGCAAACTTCTGAACTTGAACAAGTAGATTTTTCCCAAACTATGCAGTTGTAATGATGTCAGTCACAGATAATATGTGAGAAGAAGGGTGCAATGTTTACAGGATATTGCATTTCTCCTCCAATATATGTTTTGACAAAGTTGTTTGGGCTGCAGCCCCAGCTTTTTCCTCCCTGCTCTTTCAAGTTGGTATTTGGTCCATTCAGGAAACGATGCAGAAATCTGTCCTGACATCCCAGACAGACAAAATGAGACACATGACAGCAAAACATATGGCTCAGATACACATCCTTATATGGCCAACATAGACCATATTCCCAGAAATTCATATATGGAAAACACCACCTGCAGCTAAAGCCAAAAAACAAAGAGTTGACACGACAAAAAGAGCAATATGCTACATAAATTGTGCTGCTTTAAAAGTGTAGAGATAGCCAACTGTATTTGAATTTAAAAAGATGAAAAAAAAAAAAGAAAAAAACCATGTCCTTAGAAAGTGTTATGGTGGTAAGCATTGCTTTGCTAACACAGCCACTGGCGGAGTTGCTATATCTTAAAAGCATTCGAATTCTAAATGCTTTTTCTGTTTATTACAAATGTATGTGCTATTCAGAACTCTGAATGTGTTCTAATGCATTCGGATATCTGCCTGCATATTTATCTTAATACATTGCCATCTGAAACATGCAGTAGTCCTTTCATTAAGTTTTTAAAAATTTTGTGTGTAGCCAGGATAATGCCTTCTCATGTGATAGAAAATTGATGCACTCTATTTTAAATGTGCATCCACATGTTAAATAGTTCATGTATTTGAATTGCAATATTTTATGTTCTTGAGGTTTTCTATTTTGATGGCCAGATTTATAACGTTTAACTTTTTTCAATACTTTCTTGCATCATAATTGCTTAATATAAGATCCCTGTGTTGATGTTTTTTCCTCCCACTGTGATAGTTTATGTTCACATATGCCTAGGAAGGTGGTATTTTCTTAATTATTGCTATGATTTGAATACTTGTCCTCTCCAAAACTCATGTTGAAATTTAATCCCCAATGTGGCAATATTGAGAGGTGGGGCCTTTAAGAGGTGTTTGGATCATGTGGGCTTTGCTCTTGTGAATGGATTAATCCATTCGTGGATTAATGGGTTAATGGATTAATGGGTTATCATGGGAGTGGGACTGGTGGCTTTGTAAGAGAAGGAAGAGAGCCCTGAGCTAGCATACTCAGGCCCCTTGCCATGTAATATCCAGTGCCACACGGGACTCTGCAGAGAACTCCCACAAGGAAGAAGGCCCTCACCAGATGAGGCCCCTCCACCTGGAATTTCTCAGCCTCCACAGTGTAAGGAATAAATTCATTTCCTTTATAAATTGCCCAATTTCAGGTATTCTGTTATAAGGAACAGAAAACAGACTAAGACAAATTTCTTTCTTTTTTTGTTCTTTATTTTTAATCTGGCTTTACACTGACCAATACTCAGTGGCTTATAATGAAATATTCTAAAGGGTAGTTAATATATAGTAATTAATTTCATCAGTGATGTATACCACTAGTACATAAACCTCTATGTGCCATTTTACTTATGTCATTTCTTATAATATAGTTGGGGAATAAAAAATGTGCTTGAGGGAAAGTTTATTGTGCTATATTGTTATTCATTATAATATAGTCAATATTAGATGCCTTTATGCTCATTTGTTTTTATCATTTTCCAAGGCCATGTCAGTCCTTATTACATACTTCCATGTTTTGTGTTTATCAATAGATTTGTGACTCCTAGATAAAAGGTGCTATTCAAATTTAAGGATTGCTGTATTAATTCCCATATTATATTAGCATTGACCAGGTCATCAGAAGGGTAAGGCAATCAGATGGCATTTTGTCTTATTTATTTCTGTAAAATGATGTAATAAGCATATTTACAATATTTTATTTCAGTCTATCTTAATATTTATATTTCCAGTGATCTTTGTTTAGTGGTGTTTTCTCTTAGTTTAAATTTTATTTTGCCCAACAGCTTTCTCATTTCTTATACTTTAGCTAACATATCTTCCTTCAGATTTCCCCATATTTTAACTTTTAAAAATTTACTATCATTTGGGCTTTTTACTAAAAATTTGCCTTAAATTTCTTTTCCTATTTTTGATGCTGTGTTTTCTGTTTTATTATCACGTTCATTCTTTTGCTCAAGGCTTGGGTTTGTGTGCCAAGATTCATGGTTGCCTTCCCAGATTTTGACTAACCTTTCTCGTTTGTGGGTGAAACCTGGGTGCTATTAGAGTGATACATTTTCATTGTGTTTCTCCTAAACTTACTCTCCCCCAGGAGGTCATCATTTCCTACACTTTCCTGCTCTATCTTTTGGCTTTTCTTTAGATTTGTAATGTAAACAGTGTGCCTTCAGTGTATTGGTGGCTTTACAGAGCTTAATTTGCATGTTTCCCTCTTATCTCAGTACTTGTGCTAACTTGTTGCTTTTTTATGTGTAACAAAATGTTTATCTGACTAATTTTTCTCTTTTCCCTACCAGCATATTCTGAAAAATAATTCTTATTTTTGTTGTTTAATGATTAACTGCCTTCAGGGTGCTAAAGTGCTAGAACTAAAACCTAAGCGATAAATGATGCATTTCTATTTTGGGTTAGATTATAACATTATTTTTACATGAACTATATTTAATAGATTGTCTAAATAAGACGATCGTACTTATGTGGTAATGACCATTTATCTAACTGGGTAACCTATCCTAGATTACAGCAGAAGTGTTTATTGCTACAACAGATGTATTTACCAACCCAAACTTTCCTTTTTTGCCCAGGGTAAATTATTTGAAGAATGATAGCATCTTTTCCTTTATAATAACAAGTCAGGTCTCTTTCAAGTGACCCAAATTTTGTTCAACTCGGCCACATATTTCTTCTTCCAAAGTATTCTGTGGCTCAGAGGTGAGGGCGATTTGAACCAACGTCTGACTAGTACAGAAAGCTCTTACTCAGTTCTTTCTAATGTTGGCTCTTCATAGTTTAAGGACCACCCTCCTTAGAGGATAAACACTCGGAGCGTTTCGAGGCTCCTGGCCTTTATTGCTCTACAAATGTTTCTGCACCCTCCGCGCTTCTCCGAAGAGATCTGCCTTCCGTCTGTACCCCTCCAGCCACTTCCTGATGTCTCCCTACCTCAGTCCTCAGCGCCTGTCACCTGCGTACCCGCGCCCTTCTCCTGCGGGGCCTGTGCGTCCCCCTGTCCGCCCACCCCGCCTGTCCCTCTGCGACGCTCCAGGCGTACTCCTTTTTGTGGCTTTTGTGGCGTGTGGGTGGCTGGTTAGTTTTCTCCCCTGGCCCTCGCCCCCCCCTCCCCGTCATTTTCCTTCCCCCCGCCCCCCGTGCTCGTCCTGCCCCTCCTCCCTCCTCGCTCCCACTCACACACCTGCCCCTGCCGCCCGCGCGTCGCGCGCTCCCCTCCCCGCTCCGGCGGACGCTGCCAGGGAAGCCCCCTCTCCTCCTCCCCTCTGCGCCCTCCCTGGCGCGTCTGGCGGCGGCCGGCGCTAGCCCTCGCGCAGCGCCCTGTTATTCTGGGTATTGTGTGTAATAAATGTCGGGCCGCCTCACTCTAATCAAGCTCATTACAAATTCTTGCGCGCCCAAGGCCGGAAATCGTGCGCTCCCCCCCCCCCCTTCCCTCACTCATTCACTAGTTACTTGTCTTTCGGCTTTTTAACTCGCCGCCCCCGCCCCCTCCCCCAATCCCGGCCCTCCAGCCCGGGTTTTAATCCCCATCCCTTTTCCGCCCGCTCCGTGCACCCTGCCCCCCCCACGCCGCCTTCCTCCTCGGCTCCGCACCCCCTTCCTCCTCTCCTCCCCCCTCCTCCTCCGCCGCCGCCGCCGCCGCCGCCACTTTCTCGCTCGCTCCCGTTCCCCGGACGCGGCGGATGAGCCGGCCCCGCTGGGGAAGGCTCCGGGCGGCGGCGGGCGGCCGGGAGGAGGCTGCGTGCTCGGGGCTGGGGCTGCGAGCGGGGTGATTTTGTATTAAAATGAGGAGGAGGAAGAAGAGGCACCCACAGCGGCAGCGGCGGCGGCGGCGGCAGCAGCAGCAGGAGCAGCGGCGGAGAGGGCTGCAGCCCGGGCGGACGCGCGGAGCCGAGCGGGGCACGGCGGCGGCGGCGACAGCGGCCGGGATGAGTCAACTAATAATTTAATGGGGGCAGAGACGGCAGCGAGGGGGAGAGCGAGCGAGGGAGAGAGCGAGAGAAGCAGCCCCGTCCGGGGACTCGCGCTCACACTCACGCACACACACACAAACACACACACACCTCTCCCTGTGCCACCCAGCAACACCCGGCCTCGTCACAACAACAACAGCCGCGGCCGCCCTCTAGCCTGCCTGGGGGCCCAGCCGAAAGCCAGGGCGACTCCAGAGGACGCTGCCCGCCCCCCTCTTTCATTTCAGGAAACTCCTGATCAGTTTTGTTGGGGTTTCTGGGTTTCTTCCCCCTCCAAGTCCTAGTGCCATTGTGGTGCTCCTTGTTTACCTCGGACTCTGGACGAGTGAGAGCTTGGCGACTTTTTGGGGGGAGGGGGCGGGGAGTCTGTCGCTGCCTAGGCGGTGGAGGTGGCTGGGGGTGCCTTCTGATCTTCCTCCTCCTCCCCCTCCCCCCGAACCTCTTCTTTCCTCACTTGCTGGGATCCCAGACGCTCACAGCCCCGCGTCAATGGGCAGGGAGAGGGTCCTTGGGGCTGTTGTCAGCGAGGGCAGAATCAAAAGTGGCATTTTAGTGCCTTTCCGGGGCTTTTCTCGCGACCCTCTGCCCCCCACCCTCGCTGTCCCCCGCTAGATGCCCTCGTTGGGGGTGCGAGGCTGTGGGGAAAAGTTTAAGGTTTGTTAATATTAGTCACGATTGTTGGGGAGGGGGGTGGGGGTGATTGGGAGGGAGGCAAGGTGGCCTTCCCAGTGCGCGTTCTTCGGGTTTGTTGGAGAATAATATTGCAAGTGACAGCCAGAAGTAGACTTTCAGTCCTCACACCGAAGAACCCGAGCGAGCAGGAGGGAGTGAGAGACGCGAAGGGCCTTTTTTTTTCCTTTTTGGAGACATTGTCCGCAGTGATTTTTTTTTTTTTTTTTTTTAAAGAGAATCCTCAGTCACCACCTCGTTTCCCCAGCACCATAACAGTGTACAGCTCATAACGGGTTTTGCTTTGTTTTTACGATTTCCCCCCAACGAATCACTTGTCAGATCAATTTTATCTTCTTCCTCCTCCCTGCTTCCCACTCTCCCCTCCTCCCCATCGCAAACCCCGTTCTCTGAGGTTAGACATTTTACAAACGCATATATGTTGGTTTTCGAATTGTGATTTTTTTTTTTTTTTAAACCCCTTTCTCATGGCTACTCTTCTAGACGTTTATTTCTGCCCTTCCCCCGCTTAGCGGGGCGGGGGTAGGGGAAAGGAAAAATAATACAATTTCAGGGGAAGTCGCCTTCAGGTCTGCTGCTTTTTTTTTTTTTTTTTTTTAATTAAAAAAAAAAGGACATAGAAAACATCAGTCTTGAACTTCTCTTCAAGAACCCGGTCTGCAAAGGAAATCTCCTTTGTTTTTGTTATTTATATGCTGTCAAGTTTTGAAGTGGTGAGTTTCAGGTCGGTTTTGCTAATTTCACTCAGTAAAACTGCAGTGTTTCTGTTTCTAGATAGTACTTTGCTTCTTTGTCTCTTTAAAAGGTCACAGTGAAAGCTTGGCCTGGATCGTGCCGGCCATATGGAATGGATAAGGGCACAATCTTAAAATGTGATTATGGGGTTGTGTGGGGACGAAGGAGGCGATCCAGCTAGAAACTCATTGAAAAGGATCTCACTTTGCAAAAAAAATCGGTTCTTAAAAAACTATAATTTCGTGCTTTTCTTTCTTTTTAAAGGAAATAATTGTTACTGAGTTCACTGTTTTATTAAGTAATTATCATATATGGTCTTAGTTTATGGGCAGATAAATGGGATTTTCAGAAAGTAGCTTGCTTTCTGTGTGGCAACCAGACATTACACTAAAATGGGTTGTAACATGTGTAACTCAAAAGAAACTCTTCAGCCTGGCATCTGTTGAGACCATAGTTAGTTCCTGCTGCTGTCATCCAGGCAGGCCTGTTGGAGATTGCTCTTTTCAATTCCAAACTGTGGTTTGGTGAACTTTAGCCCGGGCATAGAGTTTAAATGAGTAAATTGGGTGTTTTATGTGCATTTAATTTTGGTTTGTAATGTGAAGCTTTTTACACCATGACTTAGTGTTTAATAGATGCTTATAGGTGGGTATTCAAAGGACAGTTTTTCATGACCTATATGATACTTTGATTGTCAATACATTAACTAAATTATAATATATCACTTTCATTTGCTGTACGGTTTATAGTGTTGTTAAGCTTCATGATTACTTAATATGTTTTATAGCATTAACTTTGATGCTGTTGTCTACACCCCCTCCCTTTTTTTCCTCTTAAATTGCCCCAAGGGCTAAACATTTTTCTTTTCAAATCATATGTTTTAAAATTCATCTTCTGCTCTAGGATGAGGCAACCAATTTCAGAAAAAGCAGCTCTGTATTATCCACATGAAACATTATAAAGAGTGTTTTGAATAAGTTAATAATCATTGCTTTCTAATTTTGGCTTTAGACTGCAGTTTAATATAATGGAAAAGAGTAATCTTGATAAAAAGTGGTTTAAAAAGGCACATTTATTGTTAATGAACCTCATAACCAAAAACAGATGGGACCTCGATCAACGGTAAACCTTTAGTTCTCAGTGTGCCACTCTGGAGTACAAAGATAAATAGCCGTTAATTTTTCTCAAACTTTATAGTTCTTCAATTGGCATTCTTAAGGTTGCTTTTAAACTTCCAGATTAACATTACTGCCCCCCTTTTCTTGATTATATGGTAAGAAGTAGGCTATGGTTAAACAGAAGAAAAAAATGTTTACAGAAAAGCCATGCTAACACAAACTGGCTTTCAGCAAATCCAGATTTAAATAGCTTCAGTGTAACAATTTACAACAAAAACAAGCCATGTCAAATTACTAGACAGCTAGGAAAAATGGTAATTATTCTCTCTGGTTTTCCTAAATATGATGCCTTATTTTCATAAGCTCAATATTTCAAATACCATCAAAGTTCATAAAATAATTCTACTTACCTGTTCTTATCAATTCTAATTAAAACTATGCTTTAAAAATGACTTTGATATTATCTAATCACTTTACTATAAATGATGTGAAAATTGATGTCTAGTATATAACTGAAAATAATTATCTGTTAATTTTTTTGAAGTTAATTACAATGTTAACGCCATTGCATGCTGAGGTTGTTTCTGAATACTGGATATTTTGTTTTACCAGTGTCATCAAGGTTTTTTTTGTGTGTGTGTGTTTTTTAATTGAGCTTGGCACTTCAACCTAATGTGTATATCACAAAGTGTATTCTAAATTTTTAAAAAATATTTATTGTTAACAGCCCTCTATTGCTAATGGACACCTAAATACTACAAAACACATGAGTTTTAATGCATCAGTACATTGGATATTTGAAAACCCTTCACTTCTTCCTGTTTCCTTAGGGGTAAACTGATCCAATCACATGTTTGACCCAAAACTTGACTAGATCTGTCACATAACTCTTGAAACTTTGATAGTGGAAAACTTTTTCTATGCATTAACTTATAAAAGCCAGTGGGGAGTTTAAAAAACAGTTAGGTGTTTGTTACCTTCTTTTGAGATTGTGTATGATTTTTCTCAGAATTTATATCCATATACATATAAAACATATATGTATATGTATATTACATGTACATACACATGTAAACATATACATTAGATTTCTAATATTTTGAACTGTGATCATCTTTCCATCCTTTATTAAAGTGTTTCTGCTGTATTTTGTAATGAGTTTCTAATTGTTAAAAATTGGGACTACATAAATAAAATTTGCTGTTTTCTTTTTAGCTATACTTGTGATAATTCTTGTTCTAAAAGTAAGCCCATTTCTCCCCACTTAGTTTTTTTTATAGGCCAATTGCCTTTTTATTCGTGTGTATTGGTACAGTTTCCACAGATCATTTTGTTAATTTAAATAAGAATGTAAGGCTATTATCTAGAAATATAGTAACATCTGTATCATATCTAGATAGGCCATTTTACCAATACATTATATTTGTGGAGAGATATCTAGTGCTAAAACATTTACATAGGACACATATATACACGTAGGTCCCCACCCAATTATAACATGTCTTCTTTTTAAATTCTGGCAGGTGATCTTTAGACAGTGACTGAGTATGGATCATTTGAACGAGGCAACTCAGGGGAAAGAACATTCAGAAATGTCTAACAATGTGAGTGATCCGAAGGGTCCACCAGCCAAGATTGCCCGCCTGGAGCAGAACGGGAGCCCGCTAGGAAGAGGAAGGCTTGGGAGTACAGGTGCAAAAATGCAGGGAGTGCCTTTAAAACACTCGGGCCATCTGATGAAAACCAACCTTAGGAAAGGTAAATACTTTCAAGCCAAATCCTGGAAAGCTGAAAGCCCTATTGTCTACACAAGGCCACACTGGGGGGAGGTGGGGTGGGGAGGAGTGGCAGAACATGTTTTGTATACCCTGCCTTTATTCTCTTCATGATCTTAAATTAGTTACATTCTGGGTCCTTAGTATCAATCATGTTGGAAAGTATAGGCTCCATGCTTGGGTGGAGCATTTTACTATAGACTGGAATCATTGAACATTTTGGATAATAAGGACTGAATTAAATATAATGGTTTTAGTTTACGCAAGGGTCCATTCAAAAGGTGTTACAGTAGAGGATCGTAGGCGGCTGTTGCTTTAAACTAACCTGATTAAGAATAAAACACTTAGGTGGTTTGAGAGCTACTCCAGCTTCTTCCTAAGATTTTTAGTTGTAAGGCAGTTTCAGAGATCTTGGAAATCTTATGTAGACGTTTGGTAATGTTATTTTTTGTGGCTTATTTTCTTAAGAGCAAATTCATTAGCAGTAAAAATTCTGATGATCCTGGTTTTTAATTTTTGTTTTAATTGGGTATTTTTGATGAAGAAAGAGCAGATTTAGGAAAGTTTATAAGGGGAAGATGTGTAACTGTGTGACTCTTTTCTACCAATATTAAATTGATACAGTTTAACAACTTTGACTGTGTTTAACAGTGTTGTTCCTGTAAAGCAGTGCCTACCCTGGATGTAATGCATGTGCCTCATAAGGAGCTTCATTTTGTGTCGGAATAACATGTGTAGGAATCAGATTTTCCTTACATTTGCTAAGCAATGGATAAAAATGCTATATTTTAGCAACCAAGAATATTAAGTAGATAAAGTTAGAAGGCAGAGGAATTTCATTGTGTTTGATGCATAACATTTATCATACAATCATTTATTTTTTCCTTGGTTTGGCGAAAACAAAGAATATATTGATCCTGAAATGAACAGACACAGCAGTCCGTATTGTTAGATCTTTATCTATTAAAAATGGAAAAACAGCACTTCAGCAAATTCTTTGGCCTCTACTCATGATTACCCTATTTATTGATTGTTTGCCAAGAATGTATGCATCTTAAGAAAGCCAGGGTAAGAGCATTAAAAATATAATTTATTACGGCTTTTCAAACAGAGTGCATTAATATTGTACTGTGAAGCACTGGGGCTCTATAAAAAAGACTTTCTGACGCCTGCAAACATGTAAGTTCCATAAATTCCTAAATAGGAGATTTCAGCTGTCTCTGGTATTATGTGATATTTGCACAGCAAACTTTAATGCCAGGACAGTTTTAGACAAGGATTCTACAGACTTCACTGCTCCTTATGGCAGACGTGCTGTTTACACAGGCTCATAAACCTTCAGCAAAAGCTTCTAAGACTGCCTTCAGGTTTAAATCATGTGGTATTTTTAGCATTCAGCAGTGACCAGTGCTCTCCCCTTTAAATGCTGGAAGGTTATGAAGTTGCTGTAGTTGGAACTCTCGCCAAACACTAGCACGAATAATCAGACAGTTCAGAAAAGGCCTGTGTTCAGCATTACTCCCAGGAACGGGAGGGTAACCGCAACAGTTTGCTAGAAGGTCTGTAATTAGATGGTACTATTGTCACTTTATAGCCATCTTTATTATTTTAGGGTACCTCTAAACATGATCAATAAAATCCACAATAAATCCAATATATTTCAATAGTTTGAAAACCCCGCAGTTGTTTTATAGATCTAAGGAAAAGCGTATTGTAGAATGCATCTGTTTCATCCTACAAAAGGAAAAATCAATGTGTATGTTTTTGTTGTACTTACCCAACTCTTTGAAGATATCAGGACAGGAGGAGGAAGAACTAAAAGTACAGTAAATTCACTTCCTGCTCAAATGCTTTTTTGTTTTGTTTTGTTTTGCTTTGGATGTATTCTAAAAATGCAATTTAATTGTAGGAGGGTCTCAGATACTCCAAATAACAAAATTGCTAAAGTCTTTTTGTGGGTTTTTATTAACATTTTCATCTTATTTCTCATGTGGATGGTTTCTATCTGACAGGTGCTAGATGAAAATTATGGCTGAGATGAGAAAACACTACTAAGAAAAAGGGATTGAATGCTTTTATTTGTTTAGGCGATTTTGCCAAAATACCTTCAAGCCAAGGAAGGAATCACCAGTTTGCATATTGCTATTTTTGCTGTGGTCTCCCCAAGTTGTCTTCTGATCCCTGACGGGTTCTCTCTCTGGTATAAAACAGCTGAATGAATGACAAAAATATTGGCAAGCTCTGCGGCTTGTTTTTCATGCCTAGCCTGTTGGTACCTCCGAATGAGTTTGTGAGTTTTTCTAAGTAAACCTAAAGGGGTTTATTTGTCAGACCTAGAATCTCTTGTGAACAGTTCGCTAAAGCTTTGGTGAAGACTCACATGTAGAAGGATATAGCTGTTTGATTGCCGGCTTTTGTTCAGCAGAAACGAGCAAATAGAGAATCTTTGAAGGGCCTCTCTGGTGTCAGTAGGAAATCTTGATTTTTTTAGCTACGGTTGGTGTGCACTAAGACATCTTCAGAAGTTGGTATGATTCTGTGAGTCCAGAGGACAGAGCTTATAGAGGCATTAGTATTGTAGGACTAATTGTGGATCCTGGGTGCCCTGTTAAAGTAACCCTTGTCATCATTTATGCTAAAGATGATACCCTTCTGGCAGTTTGCCACAGTACAATTCAGATGCATCTGCTTTTAACCCTTTTCCGTTGTCACTGGAAGTCTGATAGTGCGCTGCATAAACACCTTGAGTACCACAGCATTCCGTAATACCAATTTCTAGAAGCAGCGTCTTTCTAATAGTGGTGTGGCCTGTGCTTGTTAATCATCTGGCTACTGAGTTACTATATTGGATTAAAATATATAAAGAGAGAGCACACCAAATCTATGCAGATTCCTTTTTCCTAGTATGTCCTGATAAGGTCGGTTTCCTTTTCTCTCTCTCATTTTTACCTTATTTGCTATAACAAAGCTTGTTGATTTTAAAGACTTATGGGTACTGTGCTATCTTTTTAGGTAGGTTAAATGAGTATTCATAAAGCAAATGTTATTTGTCTAGATTATGCACATATTGAAATTCTGTATTATGATGACCGGTTTGGTTAAGTACTTTTTGTGGAACCAGTTAGCGTTAATATCTAAAAAAGGAAGAAAATGAAAATTTCTTGGTCGAAGATAATTTGTTTGGACACAAGCAGGAAAAGTTTATTATTAGCAAAATCATGTAGGCAGTAGAAAGGTGGGTTCTTCTGAAGATAAACAGTGAGTTGTGTTTGCATACTGTATACTACTCAGCAAATTAAGGAAGACACATTTTTCTTTCGTCACCATTATTATTTGATCAGAAAGGTAATTCTGCATTCATTGCTTTTGGAAAATGCACTGTTAATTTAGAGCACAACTTACCTTAGGACCAAGTTCACATTCTACTTCAATATTTCTGTTACAACTTTAAATAATATGAGAATGTATATATTTGTGTGCATGTGCCTGTAGTTCTGTACCCAGTCTGCCTTGGAAGCACAGTGAATCTCTTGTGATTATTTATTTTCATGGCTAATTTTTCCTCCCCCCACCAAGCTGTATTTCTGAAGACTGTTGGTTTTCCATCCCTCTTTCTTCATCTTTTTGATAGGAACCATGCTGCCAGTTTTCTGTGTGGTGGAACATTATGAAAACGCCATTGAATATGATTGCAAGGAGGAGCATGCAGAATTTGTGCTGGTGAGAAAGGATATGCTTTTCAACCAGCTGATCGAAATGGCATTGCTGTCTCTAGGTTATTCACATAGCTCTGCTGCCCAGGCCAAAGGTAAATAATGTGTACGTGGGGTTGGAAAAATTGCTTGGCATTCTTTGTTTACCTTGCAGAGAAAGCACTGAATATTTTTATTCAAAGAACTGTAGCCTGTGTATTACATTGGTTCCTTTTAGGCTGTGGCTTTAAAAAATTGGCTTAATTCAGTTTAGTTTAGTTAACACACATTTTGCTCATGTGGAATGTCGAGGTAGATTTTTTTTTTTAAATTACTTCAGCTGAATCATTAGTATGCTTATTGACCTTAATAATCTGCTCCACTGAGGACCCACAAGGAAGTGAGGAGCGTATTTGAGCAGATGGACTGTTGAGAGTCAATTTGCATTTATGACTGAATATCTAGTTCTGTTTCTTTTATTCTGTTTCTGATGGTTTTATGGGCTGTAAAGTATTTTTCAATGCTGATTCCCACTGCAATAGAGAATCTTATCTAAATCGTAAAGCCATTTAGAACTGGTTCAGCTATGTCTTATTAGAACTTCCTGTAAGTTAGGAAAATGTGGCCTTATGCATAGGTTTTATTGATGGGGTTTTATTTCCAAAATAATAAACAACCCTACAGTCATTTACATAATTTTACAATTTGGAAAGCTAAGCTGTGAATATTTTCATTGACCTGCCTTTTAGAGGGAAGGGAATCATTCAGACAGAAATAACGGTATTGCTTGTGGTAGGGGTAGTAGGAAAGAACACCCTTCTACTAGATATATTATTTGAGGGTAAAATATTTAGTGACATATCCTCTTTATCTGAAATAGGGCTAATCCAGGTTGGAAAGTGGAATCCAGTTCCACTGTCTTACGTGACAGATGCCCCTGATGCTACAGTAGCAGATATGCTTCAAGATGTGTATCATGTGGTCACATTGAAAATTCAGTTACACAGGTGAGTCAAGACAGCAAATCTAGGGTGAAACCTTCTTCTTACCTGATCTTTTGAAATGAAGCATCTCTCTCTGGTCAACCTTCAATTTTTTTTTTTTACTCCGTGTTTCAGAAAGGTTAATACAGATCAATTTGATTTTGTTACCCTATCCTTCTGCCTTTTTTCCTAACTTCAATGTATAATTTAAAAGCAACCCCCCCCCACACACACACACAAAATGTGTGGGTTTGTGCAGGTTATCAAAAGAGAAGACTTTTTACGTTTAGTCAATTAAATAATGCATTACAAGAAGGCATTTTACATAAAGTTTACTTAAGAAAAAAATATTTTTGCATATCATGAACAGTGCCATCTGTGTACATTTTGTGAAAGAATGTCTTATTCACTATTACCACAGTCTTATTTATTTATTTTTTTATGATTTTAATTCGTGTGTACAGAGTAATGAAAGGAAATCGGTTAATACGTTAAAGCTTTTCACGATGGCTCAGGAGAAAGCAGTACACCTTAAATTGTCTTCCCAAGCGCATCAGAGCAGGAAGGTAGAAGTAACATGAAAAAATAGCCACCACAGGCAGCTGATGTATAATTCATGCATCGATACAGCAGATGTGTTGTATAAAGTAATTAACTAATCGGAACAATCAGGAGACCGAGAGCAATCTCCAGATGCATCTGTTTGATGCGCAAAATGAAATCTGTCTGTCTTAAAGGAATGTTCTGCAGCGGGATGCAATCTTGTAATAATCCCCTTTCTAATCTATGTCTCAAATAGTTGCCCCAAACTAGAAGACTTGCCTCCCGAACAATGGTCACACACCACAGTGAGGAATGCTCTGAAGGACTTACTGAAAGACATGAATCAGAGTTCGTTGGCCAAGGAGTGCCCCCTTTCACAGGTACTTAGCATAGCATGTAATAAATAATAAGACATCATGGGCAACCCTGATTTGAGGTTTGATGGAGCTCCCTGGTTTAAAGCAACTGGTATCTGAAGCAAGAATCTGCCAAAAATGTAAAGTGACTTGACCACTGGTGACCTTTTAAAATATGCCTGATTTGTTGTGAACAGAGCCTATACGCTTTTTCTCCCTTGGGGAAAAGAGCCAAAGGACTGTTTACAGGAAAAACAGTTCAGTGGAAGACTCCGCTGGCTAATTTTTAGATTTGTCTTCTGAGTGCTATGAGCATGATGGCTACATTCTCCTGAATGCCCTTATTTAAGAAAGAGTCAAGGTGGTACTAATCCCACAAAGCTTCAGTGAGAGGGAATGGCAGTGGCAGTGTGAATGCGTAAAACTTCACCGTGCTATCTGAATAAAACAACAGTACAATTCTTGGATATTCATTACCAAAAAATTAAAAGTATTTTAGTACAAATAATTATGAAAATAATTACCCTTAACTAAAGGTTGAATAGTGGTTAATTCATTAGGATTTTGTGACCAGTTTTGTGGCTTTGGTTTACTACTTTTCTGGGTTTTTTTTTCAGTGGAATTTTATTTTTTCCCTCTGAGATACCTGTCATACCATCAGGGATATTTGAAATGAAATAAAGATTTTTAAATTATTTTCCTTGATTTCTTTGTTTAGAATAAATTTGGTGGAGGGCAGCTAAAACTCTAGATAGAGACTGCCTACCTGCTTATAGACAGAAAATCAAACATCATTTTTGATGAAACTCAGCTGATTTCAAATAAAAAAAAAAAAAGGATGCCATGAATCTACTCTTAAAGGGCTGCTTAAAATGGGTTTGGGTACTGAGGGGATGACTGTAACACATGTAAATATATGATATGTTACAGTCATCCCCTCAGTACCCAAACCCATTTTAAGGCCATTCCATGATACAGTATTATTAAAATGTTGGTCCAACTAGATTTTTACCAAATTTTTAATGTTTTCTTTTAATTTGAGTTTTAATTCTGAATATTAGTCTCAGCCATTTGAACTTGAACTGTATGACGCTGCTGTAAACATTTCTGCAATTGAGAGATCTCAAAGTGTATTTCTGCTATATTCTGAGTAGCAGATATTCTCAAAATGTATTTCTAATATGAGGCTCATGAAGATTATTGGGTACCTTTGAAGGGAATCTTGTGGGCTTTGTGCTTCTGTTTCATAGAAACTCCATGCATTTCAGATTTGCTAAGTTACATTCCAACATTTTTACTTTGATATTTGCTACAAATTTTAGGAATGAAGCAAATGAATTAAGTTTATATTTAATAGCTTTCTATATTCTTCTAAAATAAGCTATAGCCACAGTTTACATATTCTCTGTATTGCTAAGTGTCCATTTCTTGCAATTCAGAGAAAACTCTTTTTTGTCATTTCAGTTACACCTTCTGCTGATCTCCTATCTTCCCTCTCTCACCCTTGGAATAGAGAGGATAGGAATTTATAACCATCAAATAAAAATAATTTAAATTAATTAAACAATTAAATCAATAGGATGATAGAATAAAGGGGTGACTCTTACTTCTGGGACTTTGTTTCACAGACAACTCCAGATAACATGTTACGTGGTTGCTAACATTTGAAAATTTGAAATGATCTAGAAATAAACTTGTTAAAAACTCAGTTAAAACATAATATAAACACCCAGTACTGGAATCGCATGTGTCTTTATGTTACTAAATGTCCCATTGATCGTGGAAGCATATTCAGACGAAGACTTAAGGCATTTACTATGAGCTGAAGAAGAGGATGTCGGTACAGATATTTATTGATACAGTCAGTGAGAACTAATTGTTAAATGACATCAACATTCAGCCAATAAACTCCACCTCGCTATAACTTATAAATAGAATTGTGAATTTACTTAATGTTATCATAGAAAATGAATTGCATACAGACAATTATAACATTAAGTAGAATGACAAAATGTAATTCAGGACTTGGTTTTGGAGTCATACATTGATGAATTTCTGTAGAGAGAGGTTTGCAGATACATGGCCTCCTGTGGCTGGATACCTCACTGTAATCATTAAGTGATGGAACTAGGCTACAATTTCAACATCAATTATAATTACAGTATTCTTTTCCTTAAAAAAACTTCTAAAAATTATGCATAGTTTAGCAGTGAAAGCAAATATTTGAAATTAATTTAATATTTAACAGTATGAAAAAATGTAAATTGTTCTCTAAATGAGGGAGTTATTTTATATTTTGCTGAACCATCTTCTCTTTTTCTATGAATCTGATACTCCAGTCAGAATGTTTTCAATATAAACTGTATTCTTTGTGCTTCTTTATTATGTTTTTCTGTCTAGAGTTATTAAGATGAGAGATGCAAGTTCCCTAAAGCCTATGTCCAAAGTATATGCCGAGTTTGACAAAACTACTCTTTTTCCTATGGTTAAGGTTTGGTGATGAAGATGGTCATGGTGAAAAAAGCCTAGCAAATAAATATGGCCTCAGTCTTGTGCAAAATGGGACCTAACACCAAGAAATGCCAAGTGTTAAGCCCTTTCTTCCCCTATAGAGTGTTGATTCATTCATGCGAGAGAAACTTTAGCGTGCAATTCAGCATACACATTTTACTGTACAGTAAGGGTTTTATTTTGTTGAATATGATAAAGTACTCCAGTAGCAAGTATGGCTACAGGGTCCCTAAATATTATGGTTAGTAGAAAGTTCACCCTGTGGGCAGGTAAATTCCTTTTATAGAGCAGGGGCTAGGAGGAGTGGAACTGGGGAGCCACCAGGATTTTGCCTCGGGTGTTGAATAAGCCCTACCTCCTGTGCTCTTAGGACGATTGTCTAATACTTGGTAAGCAAATGTCCATTTGAACTTGGATTCTTAGAACCAGAAGGGATTATCCTTCCTAGGCTCCTCCCTTTGACAGTTGAAGGAGCCAGTGTCCCTGGAGATTAAAGTCACGGTGCCGGTTAATGACTAACACAAGTCCTGACTTGCTAAGCCTATGTCCTTGCCTGTGATAAATTTTAAAGTGCTGATTTAGCTACTTGGGAGGCCGAGGCAGGAGAATCACTTGAACCCAGGAGGCGGAGGTTGCAGTGAGCCAAGATCGCACCACTGCATTCTAGTCTGGTGACAGAGTAAGACTCCATCTCAAAAAAAAAAAAAAAGGAATATTTACATTTGGGTACAATAATGTTTTCTTTGCTAATATTCATAAGGTGTTCTCCAGCTACAGAAATTCCGTAAATGGGCTTGGTTTGATTTACAACTCATACCTTTATTTCTGTTATCACTTTCCTATCATAAATCTGCCCAAATAGATTGACACTAATTTATTAAATTCTTTGTACCACGTGTTTTTTTATTTTTGTAAAATGTTCTAAGACATAAGAAACGCTTAGCTCATTATAGGTCTGAGGTTAGATGTTTTGTTGTTACTTTTGTTTTTTTCGGTGGATGTGGTTAGATAAGTTGAATGTTGCATTCTAAACTGCAGCTAAGGAGAGAATAAATTCTGATTTGGGGACCAGAAAGCCTGTAGTCATAAAACTTTTGAGGATATGGATTTGGGAGAAAAATTGGGAATTTAAAAAGTAAACATTTCTATTTATAATAAAACATTACATTTTGATGCTTATTTTACCTGGAGTTTTAGAAATTGCATTTAAATACTAGATAAATATATATACATTCTGATACAGTGTAGATCCATTTTGTTAAGTAAAAGGTCAACTATTCTACCAGCATAATGTCTTCCTTCTAAAAATGTTTAGGTCAAGTATTTCATGGAGGTCTTGATCTGATTTGCACAATTTTACCTTTCCTCTGTCACCACACACATGGGCATATATACACACATGCACGTGCACACACACACGTCACAACTTTCACATTTTTAAGGCATTGAATTATTTTCTATCTTATTTCTCACCTGGAAAAGATATCTTTAAGCCAAGTCATATAGAGTGGGTGAGAAGTGTTATTTTTATTTTCAAGTAGCAAAATACATATAAAATCAATTTAAATTTGAACATTACATTTAGAAGTAATATTGAGAAAGGTGATTTTCCAATTTTCCTTTTATTCACAGCATCCTAGGATCTCAAATATGTTGGACAATTTATTTATTAATGGCAAAATAGATTTTAAAAAGAAACTACCCCATACTCCTGAAGCTTAGCTTCAGCATTGCTCTCCTGAAATGTGACAGTCATTTCCATAGGAATTAAATACACGTACGTGTTTAGTTGATTTTCAGTCTGGATTGTAAATGATACTGGAGCAACAATTACAAATCTATCATGTTATATAAATGTGTTTTTAATAAACTGTACTTTATTTCAGTTTTTGGACTGAAATAACATGTTTCTTAAAAT
This sequence comes from Papio anubis, assembly GCF_008728515.1. Taxonomy (NCBI): domain Eukaryota; kingdom Metazoa; phylum Chordata; class Mammalia; order Primates; family Cercopithecidae; genus Papio; species Papio anubis. The sequence goes on along the minus strand of NC_044977.1, from coordinate 164,552,563 downwards.
TTTAAGTCAGCTTTAGTAATCACATTCTTAAGAGAATAGCCAGCATCAGTGTTCATATATTGCATTTCACGTGAGAGTCTAACATATGAAATTTGTTCACATTCATATATTCAAAAGTATGTATTGACAATCTGCCGTATGCCAGGCATTCCATTTCCTATGTAGTGTTAAGGATATAACATCTTATTAGTTGAAATAATAGTATTACACTTTCATTTAGTGCTTCTGATGTATCGAGAGTGCCTTTGGTCCCCCTAAGTAGGATATAGTCTTATATCCCCATTTTTAAATGAGGAACCTGAGGCACAGAATGTTGACATGAGTGTCCATGGCTGCATTGCTGGTGAAGCAGAAGAGTAAGACTTCATACCCAGAGCCTGTGAGCTTCACCAAGTAGCCCTTTCATCACATACCACAGATAAAAGAAGTTTAAAAAAGACAAAATGAAAGCCTCTCGGATGAATTGGGTAGGTTTTATAATACACTTTGATTTTTCTAAAGTACTGATAACTACTTGTAGTTTTCCAAGTGTATTTATTCTCATTGCTGAAAATTTTCTTTAACGTGTTTTGGTTTTGTGTCTTTGATTTTTTGTTTGTATATTGTCTTGTTTTAAAAGTACATTGCTGTCATTTCAAGCCCCTAATCACGGGTGATCTAGACAGGAGCTGACTTTTGGGATAACTTGGCATTTGGGATGTTCTAGAAGATTTGCCAGTATAGTTCTGTGCAGTTATTTCTCTTTCCTATTCTTTTGTATCCTCAAGACCAGTAGGCATAATTATGCTAATAGCCCTTTGTTTTGAACCCCAAGATAACATTAGGCATTTTCATTAGAAATAGTGGGCAGATGAATTTCTTAGGTCCGTTTGGAAATACAGACTCCAGTCATCAGACTGGCCTGATCCAATGAACGAGTCTTTTCCGAGCAGCTCCATTTTAAAATAAAATGATTCCTGTTTGAACTGAGCTGGAACGATTTTATACTTGCCCCTTCCCAGTATAAAATTATCTTATGTTAAAACATCATATATTTTGAAGAAAAGCTCTACAGAGAATCTTCTTTCCTTTTTAAAATTACAAAACTTTCCTTAGTTTTTACCCTACTGACCATGGGAATCTCAGATTATAAATGTCTGCCTTGCCAGGCACTAAAGTACTTGATACTAATTGGGTATTATGACCACTTTTCAGCAATTGTATTACTGTAATGGTGGGATCCATAAAGGAAATGGTAAACCTGTCTTATATGGGTAGTTGTGTGAATTGCAAAACTTATGTCAAATAATTTTTTTGCCTCGTCTTTTGAACCAGTCATGACATCATTCTAGTTCCTTTTTCAACTTAGTGAGATGTCTGCTCTGTGTTAATATTATAATATGTATAATCTACAACAGAATTGTCCTCCAAATTGCAAGTTTTCCTTTTTGAATCTAATATATCAGGCTCATTTTTAGATGACTTAGATACATAAGGATTTTATTGTAGCTTGATGTTAGCTCTCTGTAACCTTTCAGATATATTAATCAAAAAAGCCAAACTTAATAAAGCATCTAACTTAAAATGGATTGATTTCAAATATGTTATAGCCACTATCTTTTCACAATAGTAAAACATAAAAGAGTTTAAGCCATGCCAATTTAGAGAGTGCTTAACAATGTGTAACTACTTTATTTTCACTTAATAGATTTTTTACCTGTGCCTTGTTTCAGATCTGAACAGGTTTCCTTTGACCTCAAAATCACTAATGCAAGGAAAATTACCATATCATGAGAGTATTTTTCCCCTTTTTTTGTCTGATGCTTAGAATAATAAATACTCCCAAGACTTAGGAGTAGACATGGCCTGAGAGAAAGCCTATTAAATGCTATTTTCTAATGGTTTTAAAAAACAGCTTAGGCAAATCATGCTAACCAAACTGATTTTCTTGCTAAAACAGAACTAGTTTTAGCGTATATTTTAGACATCTTTTTTCCTCAATTACTACTGAAACTTCAAATTGGGCTCTATCTGGATTTGCTTTATAGATCTGCTTCATTTCATGCCAGATTTGGGCAAACTCATAAACAACCCCCCACTCCAAAAAAAAAAAAAATCCAGATAATCAAAACAAACAGATACACGAACTCAATTTCCCCGTCTTTCGTTGGAAACTGCTTGATTATAACGTGCTCTGAGTATAAAAAACATAAGAGAGCCTTTAACATAACAGAGGAGAGCCTCAGCCCTGGTTCTGCAGCTCATTGCCAATTGAAGCAAGGAACGCTCTGGCTGTTGGGACTTTTAAATCTAGACTTAAAAGTTATTTGTTCTGTTTAGCATTTTTAAAATGATTCTATTAGGAATTGTGTGTGCTTCAGTTTTAATTTTAACTCATAATGATTGTAAAGCACCCTGGGATGCTTGCTTGAAGGGCGCTACAGAAATATAAGATTGCATTGTGTTCTAATATGCAGTCTTCTGGGGTGCTGGAGTTTCACCATGGACAGTTCATAAGGTTGCAGAATTCCTCATGGCAGAGAAGGTGGCTCGCTGACTTCTTTAGCAGTCTTTTTCTCTCATTCTTACTCTGAAACTTTGTTCTCTTTCATCATCATCTTTCTCTCTTAAAAAAAATTGATTATTTTCTATTGTAATATTTTCCCATAGAAATGCTAATCTAATTTAGTTGACTCAGGTTGAAGATGCAAACCAGTTGATAGGTTGGAAGTTAAGAAAAGAGTAAAGTTTTTAATTGCTAGCACTATTTGAGATCACATTCTTATCTGAATAACAAGACATGATACTTCATTACTGGATACCACTGTCTCAGGCTTGTCCCATTTTACTGTCCACCTGGTATTTGTTCCAAGGCAGTTCAGAAATGTAACAAGTATTAACTTTGTGAAATGTCGCAATGAGACTCTTCTCTGTGTTGAAACTCCTGGGTTATGATAACATATGACACAGCTTGATCTAGTTTTCTTTTTACTTTTTAATGGGACTATTTCTTTAGAGTAATGGCGTTTCTTCAACAACTTCATTCTGTTACTTTTTGTGTGTTTTTGTTTGTCATTGCTCTCTAGCATCCCTTTAATTAGCTCCCAGCATTGTAGGAATCAGGAATGTGCGTTCTGTTGTGGCCAGCTATATGAGCTTGGGCAGCTGACTCCATGACTCAATTTTCTCATCTGTCAAGTAGGAAGATAATAGTACCAATTTCTCAGTCTTGTTTTGAGAATTAAATGAGCTGGTACTTAGAAAACATTTAGAACAGTTTTCAGTCCTAAAGTGTGCCATAACTAGTTGTTTTTCTAAAATGTGGGCATTGAGAGTTTGAAATCCCACTTGCACATGCCACATGGTCTAAGTAACTCTCTGGCTACATGGAAGATTTTGGTGCAATCTTCATTTTTAGTGAAAACAACCAAATACTTTTCATTTGTGAAAAAATTAAAGGACTATATTATAACTCAAACTCAACGTTAAGGAACACTTGGAATCATTATAAAGTTATGATGTATTTTAAAATGGAAGTGGAAGACTGAAGCTTGTACTTTAAATAAATCGATTTGGAAGTTTAGCAAATATGATACCCTAGACTAGACAATGTCAAGTAGAATAAAGATGGGACCGTTATCAAGAGGTGAGCTTTTGCCAGTATCTTTTCCATTAACTAACCTCGCCTGTACTCCCAGCACCCAAGGTTCTGTTCTCTCCTTATGTGCCCATCGTAGCATTTTCCACATTGTTCTGAAATAGTCTGTGGACTAACTAGGCTGTCTGTGTGCACTGTAATTGACTGTCCCAAAGGAACTAAGTTGTATTCATCACTGTCATAGATCCTGACACACAGTAGGAACTCGGGAATATTTGTCAGACTTAACCTTGTAGGATTTGCAGATGTTTATTTCATAAACCAATATAGCACATCAGTGGTTGTATTAATAGTACTCTATAGATACTTTTATCTACAGTATCCTATCTCATGAAATATTTTTCTGTTATACTTAATTCTGTATTTTTACCTAACAAAGAACAAATCACTTCTGAATTTTTCTCTTAAGAAAACCTACTGACATTCCAAGCTGTCTCATACTTTTATATGTTTGATAATGTTCATGAATATGTGTACTAAACTTACACGTTTGTAAGCACAACAGTAGCCTTGGAGTTACAGGGAACTCAGAGGTCTGAATGCTTAAAAAGACCTAATTACACATCACAGTTAAGAACAAGCTTTAAAAACATATGCAGCATTTTTTAATTTTTAAATTTTTCTTCCACAATGGTACATGTATTTCCGCCTGGCTAATAATTTTCATTTTGTCTCAGTTGCATTATATTTGAGACCCACACTTCTTTACTGTTATTTTTATTTGTTTATTTTCTTCTCATATTCAAGAGTAAAATGGGAAATTTTCAATAACAGATAATTTACAAAGATGCTGACATTGCCAGTACGGAAATGTTAACAGTATCACCCCGTGTTCGCTTACAATGTCCATTCCTCAGTTGTGTTCTAAAGTCTACATTTGGCCTAAGAGACTCCATTTAAGGCTATCAACACGGTGTTTTAAAGTCATCTGTGTAAAGGTCTAGAGTCACCTGAATTTAGAGAGAGCTGCAAGTGTAGATAACTGTTCAGCCATTCCATAATGGGCCTTAGGGACTTGGTTTGTCCACCTTCTAAGCATGATCACCAGCTCAGCCTGGAAAACACATGTTTAGTGATGGATGGAGCTCTTTATTATATGATTTACAACCCATTCCAACACATTTTTCTCATTTCACCATAACTTCTAATGAGACGATTACCAGAGGATGGCATTTTCCTATACTGTGAAGGATTTTCATAATATTGATTGAGATGAAGCCAGATTAATTTGATTTTTCTTTATGATCTAATCCAGAGGTGACATTGGTTTATATTTATCTGGTAGACATGGGAAGTCTTATCTGAAAGCTAACAACGATGAATAAAACACAGAAATCAAAGCTGTGGTTTAGCCCTCAGTCATCTGTGAAGTCTTGGATCAGATCTGAGTGGGGTCCATGGACCCCACAATCTGCTCTAAGGTTTTATGCAGACCCTGAGATTATAAGCCAGTTTTGGGAATGCACGGGGGACAGCTTTCATAGGTTTTATGTAATTTCCAAAGTTAGTTCTGTGACCCCATAAGTAGCTAAAAGCCAGGAGATATTTTACCCCCAATTTTTAGGCAGTATGGCTTAAAAATCTAATATGCTCACGTACAGAAGGAATGCAAAGAGATAATATAAAGTCTCCTGTGAAGAGTTACAGAACCTAATTCTAATATTTACTTTTGGAAAATGAATTGCTCGAAGTACTTTAGTTCTTGTTTTCGCTCTGTGGTTTAAGGTTTTTTTGTTTGTTTGTTTTTTAAAAAAGGTTCTATTTAGGACCTCTGGAACTTAACACGAATTTGGTATCTTTTTTTCTTCTATTCGTAAGTACAGGTACTAGACATTTTAATCTCTAGAGAGGATGAGTGATTTAACCACACAAGGGCATCAGAGAAAGAGATTTCTCAAATGGGTACATTGGTATACTGTAGTGCCTAAGATTCAGAATCAGGAAACAGTTTTTTCAATAAAATCAAATAAAACTCTTTGGATTCATATTTATCTAATGAAAAACTTGTGAAAATTCTATTTGGATATAACATAATATTTAACTTAATAATGAGTATATTTTAAGTAGTCATAAGCAGGATGTCAGTGGGGCCGTAACCTTCCTAAAAAATAAGACTCTAGTTGGAGACATTTGCACAGTGAGTACCTGAGAATGAATACTGTGCGTTACAATTGAATCTTCTTTAGTCCCTCTGTTTGAGAAGACATACAGATTTCATAGACTTTTAAAGCTGTTAAGAGGAGACGTTGGAGATTATCTAGTTCAGTTCCCTTCCTGTTACAGCTCCTGTGTGCAGTTAATTTGGAATATTACATGCACTTAATATACCTTTTAAAAATATTTTATAGTTTAAGCTATTTACCAATATATTCATTTGGTTTGAGTAAGGTTTCAGTGTGATAAGAAAGGTCTGGCTAGGTACTTATACAAGAGGGCAGAATAGAGAATCTGGTCAGAACATATTATCTGGGCATTATATAAGTTACTTTATGGGAAGAGCCATGTAAACTGTGAACCAACATTTTCTTTAAAAGTTATGAATCGAGTATTTAAATCAATAAAATTTCTGTGCTTTGATATGATCACATTTCCATCTTTAGGAAATATAGTAGGAAAATTAAAATAGAATTGGATGTGTTCTCTTTGTGCTTCCTTTTGTATTCCTTTGGAGCTTTGTACTGAGTTTCCAATTTTAGCAATGTGCCAGGGTTACTTTGTATGAAAATGCCATTTTCAGGCACTAGGATTGATCAAGATGGCAAGAGCCATAACTATGACAACTGGAGTTTAAGTAAAATTTAGAAGTGATTAGTCTCTTCTCAACAAATTGAGATTCCAAATATGCCCCAGTTGTATCTCCCAAGAGAATAGCTTAAAAAGCAATAGAGGATCCAGAGGGAAAGATTTGGGAAACAGAAGCTAACAAGCACAAACAGAATATTACACTTAGAAATCCTGCCATTCGCTCTCATAAACTGAAGCCCATTTCCCGTCCTTCCCACCCCCAAAATACCAGATGGGAGCTACCTGTTAATTTTCAACAAATTCATTTCTTGTCAATATATCATATCTCATACGATGCCTCTTGGAGCTTGTTTTTGTAGTATTTGGTGTCCTTTGAGATTAAAAGAAAACCTCATTTACGAGGAATTCCTGTGAAAATTGTATTTGAATGTGGAGTTGATGTGAAGTTAAAGTTTGACCTTTGAATTTTCCACGGCCAGATAAAAAGCTGCTGTAAAAAATCAGGCCATAGGTAGTCAGGACATGCACAAAAGGGTGGGAGATTAGAATGTATGAAGTTGCACGTCTCAAAAAATAAAAATATAAAATAATAAAAGCCAGTAGTTTGACAGAGTGTTCAGTAAATGCTCATTTTATTGAAAATTACAAAAAGGTGCTTAATGCCTTTGCGCCATTAATACAATACATTAAAAGGTTACTGTCAAGATTAGTGTTCCATCCCTGAAAATTAACTATAGGGCTTTACACATCACCATGCACAGACTGAGAAGTTAAAGGTTTTTTAAAGACACATTTTGCATTGTGCAGCCATTTATTTCAGAAAACAATTATTTTAGACTTTGTGCCAAAGACATTAGGAATGATGTGCTTTCATTTAAAGCACGGACATAACAGATACGTATTATAAACAAGGTAGAACCATGAAATTCTCCTTATAGAATAAAACCTGTGCAAGATTATTTCCCTTGCTGTCTCTCTAGAGTATTCCAATTCAAAACATACATTCCTTCCTACAGAAAAAAGATATTCAGATTCCTTAGTTGAAATTAATTAGCATTCAGAAACCAGATAGCATGTTTTTGGGTATTCATGAGATCTCTGTTTGAAAAAAATGTTTTTAACTTGTAGAAATGTGTTGCAACACACAGATGGGAAGAAAAAGAAAAAAAAATCTCTTTAGCAAGCACTGTGTGTAAAAGGAATATTACATTTTGCACGCTCCTGATTGCTCTGTGTAAACAGTTTTTGACATCTGTCTTTATAGTTTTCAAGGAGAGGAAGACTTTGTTAAAAGAATCATTTTTATACAGCAGTCACCATTTCAGTCTTGCTTTACCTGTATTATGAAAGCAGATGGTCTGCATGTCTTTTGAATATTTATAACTATCAAAAACAATCTCTTGCTATTCACCCTTAGGCTTATGAGATGTCAGGACTGTTCTGGTTGAAAAAAATCATCTTGGGTGTTTACAGAAAGAGGATTACATTAAGCTAAAATGACTATACATTTTCCAGTTTAATATTTGTCCATCAGCTGTTTAATCGTATTTAGATAATTGTGTAAATAAGATGTTGTAGCCCTTGCCCTCTCTGCTGATGGAGCCTGAAAGCTTTAAACATGGGTGAACCACCATTTTGTAGATGCTTTTACTACCTCCTCCCCACCTCAGCTAAGCCATCAGCTAGTCCTTGGTAAGTTTTGATCATGATATCACAGTCCTGGGTGTTTTTTTTTTTTTTTTTAAAGTAGTGCACAAAAAGCAAGTGTGTAGATCATATGTCATACTAGGAAGCTGCTGGCTTCCTGTACAGGCTGTTTAGTTTATTAGGGTATATTGTAATATGCAAATACGGTACAGCACTCCAATTACCCTTTAAAGCTGACATGGTTTTCTCTTTATTTTCTATGAGCATGCAGAGCTCTGAGGGTATTTTGGAAAACTTTTGGTATAGTGGGGGTTAACTGTTTTTTGACTGGAAGCTGAGCAATCAGAGATAACAGATTTTGCTGTGGTTGGTTGATTTGGCAGAAAAGCATGAACAGTTTTGGTTTAAATGATTGAATAACCTGATTAGCATTGTTTTGGGGTGGTTTTTTTTGGTTGTTGTTAAAGGCACAACAAAGCAATTTTAAGGGTAATCAGATCACTGCCTTTCCGCAGCTGATGAATCTTTTTTTGAGAAGGGCTCACCTCTCTCAAAACTCCTTCGTTGGCTACTAAGATGAACAAGTAAAAAAATAAAACAATCTTCCTTCATTTTTTAAACGTGTTAAAAATATATAACTACAGTACATATGATATTGTAGCAGGGGTTTAAAAGAATATAATTTTTTGAAAAATTATGTAACCTCAACCGATTCCTTGTGGTTTTTGTTTTTCAAATTTGAAAGAGCTAGAGTATTTTAGAGCAAAGGTTCAGAATGTTCTATCTATCTTTAAGTTAGGCTTTAGAAAAATTCCACCCTTACCTTTTCACAATTAGAAAGGTTATAAATAATGTATTTGGCTGAAAAGGAAGCTCAGCCTGTGGCAGATGGTATCATTCTAGAGTACTGGGGTTTCTGTGAAGATGGCATTCTTTCAGATCGGAACTTCAGCAGACTCTCAGAAAGAACCGAAGCTCCTCATAGGGAGTAGACATGTGCTTTATGGATCTTAGAAAAGCTTACAACTTGGCTCCTAGGACGAGAATATTGTGTCACACTGGGGTTATGAGACCCACAGCCAATTTCTGCCGACTTTGAAATTGTATTTCCCAACACTGGAAACTGTGGCCTGTTTATTGGTTGGTACACCGTGTAGCATTTGAACTTGGGATTTCAACCGACTGAGTTTTGTCGGTTGGTTTATTTTATTCTGTGAACATTGATGTTTTATACAGACCAGCCACTGAATAGGAAACTTGCCATACAAGTTGTGTCTTTTTCAAAGTGCTTTGGATAGCTCGTATAAATAGACACTGAGAGAGAACTGGAATAACATAACCACCGAGCACTGCAACTTCCGAGACATCTGTGTGGATGTATTTTGAAAAACCTGGGAAGGGATCTCTTGCAAATTAGTGAACAAAGGTTCTTGAAACTATGATTTCTATCACGACAGCCAAAGCGATGGATTTGAAAGATTCGTGTCACAGTTAAGCTGCCATTATCTTTGACCCTTAAGGGGAAGAAAAAAGGGGAAGAGGATTTCTGGTGGCTTGTTTCAGTAACCCTTTTCATTGATCACCTAGTTTGTGTCCAGCCCTCTGATGAATCCAGAATGTATTGAGATGAGACCTAAGGCCCACAGTCCAGTGCAAAATAAACAGCAGGATGAGTGCTCTAGTGCAGGAGGTTTGGGAAGTTAGGAAAGGCCTCATGGAAGCAAGGATGCCCAGGATGTATCCTGAAGGATGAGCAGCTGTTAGCTAGAGATGGAAGAGGTCATGGGTCATGCATCCAAGCCAGAGGAGTGGTATTCCTTCTTGATGCTTTCTACCAGATATAGGCCAGCTTCAGAAAACACCACCAAATTGGAGTATGAGAAGAAATGAAATATTTCCCTTTGGTGTTCTCCCTTACTATTCCTTGACCCAACTTGGAACTTAATAATTTAATCAGTATACTTTATTCTACATTAAAAAGACTCAAAATACTGTGTATCATTTGAAACTTTTATCTGATACTCCATTGATATTTAAAGCATAGTCACCTGATGTGAAATGTGATCATATAATGAAAGCCCAGTGATGAGGAGGAGGCAGAGGGTTGTCATAGTAATTAATATCTCTTCAGTTTATACATAATATGTTATAGGCTCTGTGCTCATTGTATCACATCTATTATTTATTGTCTGTCCAAGGGCAGATAGTATGTCTCTTCAAGTCATTTTCCTAGCGAGTTGCCCAGTGCTTGGCACATGGTAGAATATAAGTATATGCTAAATGAATTTTTAAAATGCCTGAATGGATGGATTCTCAGAACAACTCCATGAGGTATATGCTATTACCATTCCCATTTAGCATGGGAAGTTGTGATGGAATGGTCAACTGTTTGACCCAAGGTCATGCTACCAGTGTGTGACACATCCTCACTTGAATGTGTGTTTATTTCTATTCTGTTTTGTCAGATGAACATTTAGTGTTTATTTTATTATGTGCCAGGCATTGAGCTAGAAAATAATATGGTGCCCCAGACCTGTGTGAACTCACAGCTTAGTGCAGTCTTTTTAAACCAGTATCTCCTTTTAAGTGACGCAAGAGTCCCAAGCCTTTCTGATGTGGAACTTGGCCTACTATCTGTACGTCCCACCACCTAGGAAAATATTACCAATCATGACTTTCTTTTATTTGTGTTATCAAAACAATAGGTGTTTTTTTCCTGATATTCTAAATTTAAGATTACACTATTGAATATGATTTTTCAAATGCCATGTGCACCACAAAATTCTGCAGTCTCTTTCCTGCCATTGAAACCGGCTGACTGGTCTATTCCAATGCTATGCCTAAGCCTTTAGTAGGAATTTTACCACCTGAAACACACACACAGACACGCCCACACATCCTCCTCATGAAGTGACTATATGAGCAATCTAATTGGACAGATTATTTCATATTGTCCAATAAAATCAGACATGACTCCAAGTTGCCTGAATTAGGAAATATTTCCTAGTCACTCAAAAGCACAGAAAGATAGGGAATCCAAAAAGTTGCTTTGTCATGCATTATTAGTTGTGAATTAGCTTTTTGATTTAAGTCTTGCTTAGGCTATTATTTACATTAATCAGAGTTTCCTAAGCATACACCATGTGACAGAAAAGCACTTAAGCCCAGAACCTGCCAATTTAGGGTTAAGTAGGGTAGGGGGAAGTTTTGACGATGATGCATATATGGATATTATTTTCCATGTATGGATAATAATAAACTGTATAGCACTATTACATATAGGGTCTAGTTTTATAATATTTAAGACATTTTTTCACACACACACCATGGATTCTTCTTCCTTCCATCATCCCTTACATTTTCCACTGTTGATATACAAATCACATTAAATTGAGATGATCTATTTACATATCTGTGTTCTTAATGGATAGTAAACTTCTTGTAGGCAGAGGCTGTCTGCCATCTTTGGATGACAGGTGCCTCATCTTTGTAGGCAGATGCCTCTGCCATCTTTGCATCCTTAGTACCAGCCAGGCATATAGTAGGTGTGCAGCAAAGAGCAAATTTCATATATAGAACTGTTGGCAAACTGAAGTAGACTGGATGTTTTTCAAAAACCTCAGCAAAATTTGGATATTCTATACACTTCTAAAAAGTAAAACATAAACCACATCTAAAACTTATGTGTATTATTATATTAACATTTAAGAAACTGCCAGAATATCTAGATAAAGAGTAATAATTTTTTTAAAAATTGGACCAGAGTGGAAGAACATCAACTGTCATCCATTTGCAGAAGAATCACCATTATCCATCAGCGATCTCAATAGTTTTTATTAGTGTCTGACTTTATTGATCCCTTATTACAAGAGAGTAAGTGAGATTGAAGCTGACAGATCAGGTAATCTTCTGGCTCTGGTTTTGGCAACTTTGCTAAGTGTCTTTTTACACTGTGGACTGTGGGAGGCTCTTAGTGAAATTGCAAGCTATTGGATTAATGGCAGAGCATCATGAACACATTAAGAATGTCTTTTTAGAGATATAAAATGTGAAAATGACTATAAAGTAGAAAGTGTCAAAAAAAAAAAAAAGATATCACAGTGCCTCTTAGGAAAGATAGCTGTGTTTTACATAAATAATGCGACTCCAGCTTATCCTTCACTGGAAGTTCTTTAGAGATCCCCCAAATTTACATATTCCGGAAATGTGTGCATGCTACAGAATTAACACTGATGGTGGATGTCAGGAGAATGAATAATAACTGAAAGAGCTTTACATTAGAGGTAACTTAAAGAAGATAATTATGTAAAAATACTTTTTTCCCCAAACTGGCTTTTCTGGTTGCTCACTGCCTTTTGAACAGTACTGCCTTCTATAAACTGTTTCACAATAGACCAACTGATGTCTAAAATGTGAGTTCTGTTTCTGCAAATAGGGTTGAGTGATAGATTGGTGCTGCAAAATCTTACTCCTAAGACTCGGTAGGGAGTTAAGTTAGCTGTTACTAGAGAATATGGGTAACGGGTTAAAATGGACGATGAATTTAGTCCTTGAAATTAACATAACCAAAATTTGCTGGGAAGATTGAAAAAGATTTTTTTTAAAATCCTCCTAGTATTAAAATCATGTTTTTCTTCATTTTTTAAAAAAACCCCTACTTAGTAATACATTAAAATCATGTCTTTCTTCATTTTTGTGTGTTAAAGAGCTGACACTGTTTTCAGGGCATTTATTAAAAGCAGGATAAAGAAAAGTCACAGTAGGTCATGGTTTTGTGGTATCCTTGAGAAATTGAGAAGCATGAAATGTATAAATTTAAAATTTTTATAATCAGTTTGAAATTCAGAACTTAAGCTTTACTATTCATGAAGCCAGTAATAAGATTGCAGAATGTTTTTCTCTTGATAAAGGATCTCTGTGAATAGTTTGTTTCTTCTCAAATACGATCAGTTAACCTTTGATCAGTGTTAATGCACCTCCACTTTGAATCCAAATAATAGACTGGAAAGCGCAAGTGCTGTTTCTCAAATTTTAATATACGTGCGAATCCCCTGGGGACTTTGGTAAAATGCAGGTGCTGAGTGCACTGGTCTGGGGTAGGGCCCAAGATTCTGCATTTCTAACAAGCTTCCAAGTGATGCCCATATTGCTGGTCCCTGGTCTATACTTTGAGTAGAAAGGATGTAGAGTCCAGTCAAAAAATCACAAAGTCACATATATTTATGAATCACAATTATAAAGTCATCTTCATGTGTTTGGATTTACTGGGACCAGTGGAAGTTTGACAGCCTAGGAATGGATGACATTGATGGAGATTGAGTAAATGCTAAAGCAAAGTCTGTGGGTTTGATAGCTCTATACTGGTCTCAGTGGGCTGTTGCTTTCTACTTAAATAAGCATTTGATGATCTACTTAATGAATTTTAAGAAGTCGAAGCTTTAGGCTAAAGTGAGAAACCAAAATGTATTGGTACTCAGTTGATTAAAAAAAATACAGTTGCCACAATTGAGATCATTTCTGTGTTCCATCTTGTGCCGCTGTGTATTACAAATGTTCTCCCCCCTTCTTCATGCAGAGTATGATTTCTTCCATTGTGAACAGTACTTACTATGCAAATGTCTCAGCAGCAAAATGTCAAGAATTTGGAAGGTGGTACAAACATTTCAAGAAGACAAAAGATATGATGGGTAAGCAAAAAAACATTGCAGCAGTGGCTACATACCATTACGTGTCATTTGGGGGTTTATCAAAGTCACATCTAAAGCCAGGTCTTTTGATTGCCCAATTAGAGATCAATTTAGAATGTTTCTTTGGGGGTGGGAAGTGGGTATGAGTATAATGAGATAATTAAATTCAATAAATGTTTGTGTTTAAATCAGCCAAACTGACTTGGTTGTCAGACATGCAGAAAATCGAGGCGTTAGGAGGGGAGCTGTCATTTTTTAACATCTCAGTGAAGACCTAACCAGGCCTTGAATAGCTAATATTAGCTGTGATTTCTTTCAGTGATAAGTCATGCTTTTAGGTTTTTTGTTTTTGTCTGGTTGAATGAGAAAGTCCCTACTTTTACACCCAATTTTTAAGGAAATTAAACTTCTTAAACTATATTTATAGTTTCCACAATAGAGATCAAGTGATTTTTATAGCTCTAACTCCCCAGCCCCCATCGATGGGCACTTTGATAAGCATACTGCTTTACCATTCATACCAGAGCAATTATTGCATCATTTCTAAACTTTTAATTCCAAGAGAGCATTCTATCTTAACACATAACTTTAGGTGAATATTTGTTATACAAGAAGTACACTAAAATTATCTGCAGTGTAAAATGACAGATAAAAGTTGTGTATGGTACCTAAGCATTTAGATGATGGCATTTTCTCCCTGTTGAGTTTGTTAATGTTCACAGAAGCAAACACTGTGATTAAGGTTAATGTTTTAATTTTTATTAATATTCTCTTTCACCTACTTGTACCCTCCAAAACATACATTTTAAAATAATACAGGAATGGGCATTATGTCCTGTTTTAAATCTATTTCTGTTTATTTCTTTACATTCATTTAATAACTTTTTTTCTAAAAATTTTTTAAGCAATAAGAAACCCAAATTTTGAGCATGTTTTAGCTCTTAATATTTGAAGAAAAACCATCCATCTACCAAAATGGATTCTTTGCCTTTTATAGCTTAAGGCTGTAATGAAGACAATGCATCATTTTTGGAATAATTGCTTGAATTACTACTCTCTGTGAATGGCACACTTGGGCTGATATCACTGGTAGAAACTGAAGGTTTCTTCCCCAATTCTTAGTTATATTTTGCATATATCAGGAGCTATAGCACTATGATAAAGTTCCTCTAAATGTGAAACCTGCATATTTAATGAAAAGAGAATTGATGATTAAAATCAAACTAGAGTCTATACATGGGAAGTCTCTGTACAATTTGGAAACTCCTGTTTATGTACAGCTTCATGCTCAGCCCTTCCAGCCAAGAGCATCGAACCAGTCTCCTCCTCGTACAGAAAAGCATTTACACACTTAGAGATGATGCTCAGCCAATCCATATGAGGAACCTAGCCAAGGGAGAAGCATTCATCCTGGGTAGGTGGGAATAAATTGCAAAATCATGACAGCATCACCATTGTACCAGAACGATTCCCTGCAAGATTGTCTTTAGCATCTGGTGATGGCCATAGCTTCCTGAAGAAAAACATTTGGATCTTAGCAACACTGGGTATGCTGGCTTGATATACAATAAATCACTTGCTTTATTCTAAAAAGTATTTCCAGATATACCTACTGCCCATGATGGTTAGAATTAAAATGAAACAAGGCATATATGATATTCAGCAAGAATTCAATATGCACTTACTATTATGCCCATTTTTATTTATTACGTTAACTCCTTCTATTCACTGCTAGGTAAAAATTGAAAGTAGGTAACATTTTACGTCATATTTTTTCTTCTACACCTTTTTCCTAGAGTACTAAAGTTAATGAATACCATGAGAATATATTTGTAAAATTTTTAGTCGCTTATTATAAGTTTATTTTCTCAGCTAACTGTTTTTAGTTGTCATTAAGCAAATGACATTCTTTTAGAAGCCATTTTTTAAAAAATATTGCTTATAAGCCTTCTTGGGGTAATAAGTGAGAGTGAACAACTAGTCGGAAAGAATTTGGATATCATTGATTTTATGCCTTAAATCTAAACCACTTTTTAAAAATGAGATTAGGAGTGCTGTCCCACTTCCAAAGTTTGTAGAATTGTTCAGAAAAGGAGAGAAAAAACACAGCCTGGTAAGTTGCAACTTGAAATTTTCTTGGTTTTTTTGGATTTGGGGTGTGCCCTGTGCCTACCCTTTTTTAATTTAGGAAGTGATTAGAAATCTTTATCAATGCTAATCATCGCTGGCTAAATGTGATTTTACTTTTTGTCCTCTTTAGTTGAAATGGATAGTCTTTCTGAGCTATCCCAGCAAGGCGCCAATCATGTCAATTTTGGACAGCAACCAGTTCCAGGGAACACGGCCGAGCAGCCTCCATCTCCTGCGCAGCTCTCCCATGGCAGCCAGCCCTCTGTCCGGACCCCTCTTCCAAACCTGCACCCTGGGCTCGTATCAACGCCTATCAGTCCTCAGTTGGTCAACCAGCAGCTGGTGATGGCTCAGCTGCTGAACCAGCAGTATGCAGTGAATAGACTTTTAGCCCAGCAGTCCTTAAACCAACAATACTTGAACCACCCTCCCCCTGTCAGTAGATCTATGAATAAGCCTTTGGAGCAACAGGTTTCGACCAACACAGAGGTGTCTTCCGAAATCTACCAGTGGGTACGCGATGAACTGAAACGAGCAGGAATCTCCCAGGCAGTATTTGCACGTGTGGCTTTTAACAGAACTCAGGTCAGTTGTGTTTGGTAAATGGTTCTGTGTTGTCTCCTCTTTTCTCTCTCTTTAGTCCCATCTATAACTGAAGTTTATTATTTTACTTCTGTACTAACATTTTCTGTCTCTCTGCATGTGATCATATTACCTATTCCTAGTGGAGCCTCAATTTTATCACGCCTTTTCCTATGATACACTTCTGAATCAAGGGAAACCTATGTGCAGATTGATCCCAATTCAGGGGCTTTGAAAGACTAATTAAATGTCAAACATGTTTTAAACTGGCATTACTTGTGCTTTTATATAATGGAATCTTAAACTATAGTAGATAAGAAAAGTTTCATGACTTGGTCAAGGCCATTGGCAGGATTCCAGGCTTCTAGCCTATCGTCTTTCCCATGTATGTTATGTTACTGCCCATATCAAACTTAGGTATATAAATGTTCCCTGTTAAAGTTCCACAGCAGTGTTGTCATCATCGTCGTCGTCGTTGTTAACACCTTGGAAGCAATAATCCACTTAATTCTAAGCAATCATTTTGAAAAAATACTATATGACGTATTAACATAATATGTTGGTAAGCTTTGTGCTCTCCCTCATGCTGTTGTCTTCCAAACTTCATTGTCTAGACCAGGCATCAGCAAACTTTATTCTGTTATAGACCAGATAGTAAATATTTTAGGTTTTGAAACACAAAAAATCTCAGTTACACTGTAGAGTAATAAAGCAGCCACAGACAATAAATGAATGGCACCGGGTATGGTAGTATCTCGGTAAAACTATTTACAAAACAGGCCATGGAGTAAGTGTGGCTGGCAGGCCTTAGTTTGCAGACCCATTTGTAGAGACCTCACTGCCTGCTTATTGATACCCCTAATGTGCACAACTTTGTCTTCCTGGCCCAATTCCTGTGAAGATACTGTCTATCAGCGTGGAAGATGTTTAAGAGGGTCGTGGGAAAAAAGTGATGTATATGAGAGGTGACAAGATAAAGATATTTGAGAAGCCGTAAACGCATTCTATTGAACTGTGAATGAGAATAATTTTTTTCTTTGTTTTGAAACTAGTATGATACATTATATATATGGTGTTTATTTTTGGCCCAGGTACACTAAAACAAAACAAAACAAAAAACCAAACCAAAACAAACAAAAAAAAATGAAAAACCACATAACTTTAATTAGAATGAGGACATTATGCCTTTTCAACTTTTTTGTTTTACCGCTGTTCTTTCTTTTGTCAATTTATCTTATTTTTTGGCCTGACTCCCATTTTCCTTTCATATTTAAGTTACTTTGTTTATTATGTGATTATGATTATAAGAATAAAATTCTGGTACAGAAATAATCTAGTATTAATTCCTAGTTGGCAGAGTTTCCATACCTAGGAGAATCCCAGCTGTGACTTATTTTTGGCTTGCCTTAACTAGATGGGGAGTTAGGAGACCTGACAAAGCCTCTAATTCAGTGTTTGTTTTCAGTTGATTCATCTTTTTTTTTTTTTTTTTTTTTTTTTTTGTACGTTTGTCTGTTTTTAAAAGGGCAGTTGCACAAGGCTATGTCTCAGGTTAAAGTTGTGTGGTTTTACCTAGTTCCATATCTTTATAACTTAAGAAACTGTGTTCATTATTAGCTGGTAAAATTAGTATGACACCTATATTCAGTTGGGGGATAATTATTGAAAATGAATGAAAAGTCAACCCTCTAAGTATTCCTGTTTCTGGTAGCATTCTTTATTTTAGTAAATATTGTAAGTACTAATAATTCTCCATACTAGGCCAAAAAAAGTAGGTCTCTACATAACAGTTCAATAATGCTTTTTTGAATTGAGTTAAAAACCCACAAAGACATCGTGACATAGACACAAATTATATATGTGTGTGTGTGTATATGTATGTGTGTGTGTATATGTGTGTGTATATATATGGATATATGTTTATATATATAGTTACTGGTGTCTTAAAAATTGAGCAAATAGTTATTTCTTAAAGCACTAAGTGTCCTTTATATAGTGAAGAATGCTAAGATAGTAGAACTCAGAGAAGTGAGGATAAAGTTGCCACCCATCATTACAGCTTTTCTTTTCTTGGGTTTATGATGTTATAGCCATTACTATGAGGAGTTGGCCATTTCTTCTGCCTTTGGTCCTTAAAAGGACAAATTCTACAATATCTACAGGATTTGTTACTGGAAGAAAGACAAAATTTTCTCTTTTATACCATGTTAATCTCTTTGAAAAGGTAATCATCTCTGTGGTTAATAAAAACAGTGACTTTATTTTTCTGAGAGTGAGAGGAGAATGAAAACCTTGTATAGCTTGATTACAGATACCTCCTTATTAATAATAGCCAATTTAGAAAAAGAAGTCATTACCAAAAAAATATTTAGTGCCCTGGATTATGAAGGAGGTTTTAAAGCTTTATATTGATAATTGATACACTTCAGTCAAAGTAAATATAGGGCCATATTGAAGGTGTTTGACTTAAGAGGAAATTTTTATATATATTTCAATATTAATTCCTTGAGAACTAGCTTTTGCACATGCAGGCATGAATGTATTTTCATTGGTCATTCTTAAAAACCACACATACATACACAGCTGCGTTTATTTTTTAATGATTATGCATTCGTACGACTGGATGTAGTGTGTTTATTTCAAAGTGTATGCATTTCAGTAAAAGCAGGTGCAGAGTGAGGGTATGGTGTGAGTGTGGAGTACGAAAATACACACGCTAATGCATATGTATAGACAAGGAGCTCTGCAGAGTTAAATCGCACATCACACATTTGTGTGCACCTAGTACAATGTGCAATTCCAACTCTGACTTTTAAAAAATTAATGTAAAATATGTACATACAAATACAAAGTTATATGATAGGGTCAGATAAAAACACTGTCCCTTAAAAACAACATTAAGACCTTAATATGATAGATAACACTTTTATGAATTGAGGATTATTTTAGTCATTGACAGCTCTGTATAACTTTAAAATCCTGGGTCTTATGTTTTAACTCTTGAGAATTTTCTCATCATCTTAATAGGGTTCCCTATATTAACACATTACCCTCTCAAGACTTTCACACATGGCTATTTTTTTAAGCCTACCTTTTCTGAAAATTTATGGTAAACTTATATAACTACTTGTTTTAAGGAATTTTTCCCCTTCTGAATTGATGGGCATATGTTCTTTAATTGCTGTTGAAGATACCAGCTTTTTGCATATGTCATTCATTCAGTTATGTCTATTTTGATGTCTTTTTAATGGAAACCTATGGCTAAAAGTAATTGCCAAAGCATCTAGATTTATACTTTTCAATTCACTTCTCTATCTTATTGCTATTTAATGGTTCTGACACATGCGAATACCTTCTTTAATATCCTTTGATTTTTTAAAAGAATAAAATCCAGAGTTTAACTCTGATCCCACTCTGTGGCTTTTTCTCCCTTTTTCTTCCCCCTCCTCTTGTCTTTGGCACACTTTATTTTCCAGTAAAATAAAGAATGAAGATGGATTATTCAAAACTGATAACAGTAATGGACCATCATGTAATGTTTTATTAAATTTGAGTTCTGTAAATTATGTGGTGGAGAGAAATTTGCCTGCTTTAGTATAACAGAAATTGCTACTGTGTTTCTATAATTCTTCACAGTGTAATTTAAGAAAAGTCCACTATCCATATCACTATTGAATAAAAGGTAAAAAGGTGCTATTACCCAAATATGACAGTCCTCTGGTCTGCCAAACGACAGAGATAAATGTATCTACTAAAACTTACTTGGCATGAGTCCATGGTAGTAGGTGGAGTTTGAAAATAGTCTTTTACCTGGACATGTGATTAAAAATTCACCAAACAATAGAGGCAGGTAGCCTTGAAGAATATTCTATGTATTTTCTTTTTAGGAGGGAGGTTTCATCAAATCATATTTTCTTTCTGAGGGCTTTGAAGTTCCATGAAGCTGATAAAATCTATTTGAATCAGTGATTATGTTCAAAGAGGAGACAAACGGGAGGCCAGACAGGCCTTTTGTTCAGATTGGCAGTCTCTTTCGCTTATCTGCTGTTTTAAAGAATTCATAATTAGCTTTTGGAAATACTGATAATATTTATTGGAGGTTTTTTCTTTATTTTACAACTACTAATGAATTTTACTTGTAATAACTTGTAAACTGTTTTTGGAATGTAAAAACAGATTTAGGAATTCAGCAGTAAATTCATTCTTTAGTTGAAAAAATTAGAACTCTGACTTAACCACTATGTAATGACAATGCAAAATAATTTTATGTTTTCATAGATACAGCTCACATCTAATTATTGGTAAGATGTGAAGTCCCAATGAAAGGCAGCTTCTGATTTTCAATAAAATTAATATTTATGAGGTACTGGTAACGTCCTACATAACATACAAGTTCTCAGGTTCTTTTCAGACATAAGAATGACTAATGATTTTGTTTAATTTACTTCAACAAATTTATTGAGCACCAATGATTCTTGATACTGATGACATATTTTAGTTCTGATGTTTCAGCATATTCTGTGACATAATAAGTAAGGTACATGATGGCCTTGGCATACTGTTTTTTAGCATGAAAAATTTTTGGTAAAAGGTTGCTCTTACCGTCCACTATGTGGGGCATTAATACAAATGACCTTGGCAAGTCTATACTATATCTTCAATTATAGGAAGTGGGAACTGGTTCAGCATATAAATATGAATGCAGCTATTCAAGTAACAACCACCAGAACAGGACCAAAGCATGCATTCCCATATCTGGGATCTGATAACAGTCATTTTGCATCCAAAATTATTCTAAAGTGACTTTTTTTTTAAGTAATTATCACTAATCAAAATGTTTTCTGACAATATTTTCAAGCATTTCCACCAGGGGGCACTCCCCTCATTGAAAGCTCTGGGCCAAAAAAAAAAAAAAAAAAAAAAACCAAAAAAACCCCGAAGGTTTCTGAAACACCTGAGACTGTCTACACTGGCTGCTTTAAAGCTCCTTGAGTGTTTCAGGGCTTGAAACATCACTTTACACCATCATCATATTTCAGACAAACAAAAAACTTTGTTCCAGTAGAATAATTAAGTGGAAGTAAAATGTTTTGCCCCTAAAAACACGTGTATGCTCAAATAGGAAGTCACACCAACATCAAAATATAGATAGAGATCTTTTAAAATTTTCTCCCAGGTGACATACCATCTTCCAGTCTTGCCTTATGTTAGCAAGACTTGAGAAAGAATATTATTTTGTATGTTTTCCTGTATTTGACTTTCTCACTATAGATTTCTGCTGCCTCAGGAAATATTTTTGATAGAAATACGTGATATAGTACTTGTTTTTTGGGATATTTATGTATCTAATTTCAAGCTTCCCAAATAACATCCTAAATATTTATAACTATCCTTTTGCCCTAATTTTTAAAATTATTACACAATTTTATGTTTGTGGGAAAAACATCCCACAAAGTGCCACAGAACTTTTCACTGTAGGCCCAACATGAGTGCCAATAACTACCACTAGAATTTACTTATAGGTAACACATCTTATTCTTAAGTTTCTATCACCTATTTGTGATTGTTTTCTCCATTGTGGTCTTTATACACATGATCAGTCCATTTAGTAGATATTTATCAAACGTTTACATGAGAGGCATTGTGCTGGGATGATGAAAGTGAATATTAGATTATTATGCTCAAGGAATTTGTAGCATATTGTGTTTATACTGATGTTTGCATGTATCCATATCTGTGTAGTTGAGAATATATTGCTTTGTCAAGTACATTTGTTAAGACATAACATTTGGTGGAGAGGAGTAAAGAGCAAAGGTTATTTCATTACACCTATTTTCAAACTTTTTTTTTTTGAGACCTGAATGTTTTACTTTCCATAAGAGACAACAGAAATATAGTCAAACTAATTAGTTGGCCTTGTGCAAATTAAATAGCTGGATGATTGACTGCCTATTTGACTGAATTTTAGTTAAATTGACTAGATGTTTTGCTCTTGTGTAGACACAGTTACAGCATTACTCATTAGTATCCCAAGTAAAAGGACATGTGCCCTTCATTCTTCAGTCACATTTCTTAGGGTAAAACCGAAAGTTCAGGTCCAGTTTCCAGGCTTTAGCTGTAAGAGACTAAGTGAGAGACAACTTTAAAGTGGACTCTGAAGCACTCTGCACCTATTTAAAGTTCTTCTTAAATACCAGCTTATAAATCATTTTAAGAAGTATCAGTACTTTTGTATTGTCTGCACCCAACTGTTACATTTAGGCAGTATGGTACATTATCTCTAAATCTGGGAACAAAACCAGGTTTGTACTTCTAATAAACCATGAAAAAAACAAATGTTTTAACCTTGGGGTTTCATTGTTTTGACATGACACGTTACCTTCTTTCCCCAATATACCTTTAACCGTTTCTGCATAATCTTGGAAAGCAGATTTGCAACTTCTATAGAAACCTTGACAGAATTTTATTCTGAAGCTGATATTCTGCTAAGTGAAGAAACCAAATATGTCTTACTATTCCAAGCATTATTTCATGTACAAGTTAAAGAAAGAAGGGCTGCTTAGCCCTTATGAAATGAACAAAAAATTTTTCCAATACTTTTGTTTCATATTGTCCCATAAACGCAATGGGGAGAACCACCCATTTTTGGAAGAGTTCTTCCAAAAGTTAAAAAAATTAGTTGAAAATTGATGTTCTGTTATTTAGGGCGTAAAGACACCTTAAGAGTTTTCTAATGGTTTATAAATTTCTTCTATCACTAATAACAATTTTTATTCCCCAAGAAATTTGATAATTACAGAATTTGATACTCTCTTCCTTGGCATGCTATGATGGATTTTCACAATGTTGAAAAGTGGTTAATATATTTCAGTTCTTATCTCTGGTTTTTAAAGTTCAAAATATAAACCTGTTACCCAGTGGTATAATACAGCAGGATAGTATTTAGAATCATTTGTGATAGTCAGTGAGGTTCTCTGTAAATGGTAAATTGAAAGGGTCATCTAGTGTCATGTACTTTGATAAGTTGGAGTTTAAGGAATAATTTTAAACATTGCCTGTGAAAATACAGTATAAACCTTAGGTGATGCTTTAGTAATAACCTTTGTTCTAATATGTTAAAATTCATTTTCTGGTATTTTCTTTGAAAGATCTACTTCTCTAGGAATGGCTGTGTATCTTTACATATTGGGCTGTGGGCATTACACTGCCTTTGTCTAGGCAGCTTGAGAACTATACAGTTCAATGCTGTTGCATTATGAGGATTTCATTTATTCTTAACTTCCCTGGATCGTCTCTCTGTGAAAGATTTCATGGCAAGTTAAGCTACTCAAAGGCAGGAGACCAATTAGGCAGTTTCAGTTTATGTTATATGTAAAGCAGATGCTTAATAAAATTAAGAATACAATTGAGGCTCTCTTCTCTACCACTTCAATTGTAACTAATATATTCCTATGCAGAATTAATGCCTCTGACTGTTCATTTTCTAAACAGAGTGGAGAAGAAAAGGGAAGGATCACTGCTGGCCAAGCAGAGCACGGGAGCAGGCTCACCCTGTGCCTTTCATTTCTTGCAGGGCTTGCTTTCAGAAATCCTCCGAAAGGAAGAGGACCCCAAGACTGCATCCCAGTCTTTGCTGGTAAACCTTCGGGCTATGCAGAATTTCTTGCAGTTACCGGAAGCTGAAAGAGACCGAATATACCAGGACGAAAGGGAAAGGAGCTTGAATGCTGCCTCAGCCATGGGTCCCGCCCCCCTGATAAGCACACCACCCAGCCGCCCTCCCCAGGTGCAGTCTCCTTTGCCTCCTTGCCCTTCTTTGTTTGGCACTTTTTTTTAATGCTTGAGGAAGAATCTCAATAAGAAATTCGATAGATAGATAGATAGATAGATAGATAGATAGATAGATAGATAGATAGATAGATTGATTGATTTAGATGTTTTTAAGTTCCTATAGTTGCTTGAGGAGAATTTGGTCCCAAATCATTAATTCTCATATAAAAACAATAAGCTGCTAATTAGATAGAAGGAAGAAAATTGCTTTGTGTTCCTTCATTGTTGGGGTTATTTGGGGGTGAAAGTAGTCTTTAAATGGGATATTTGTCTCTACTGTTGTTATTAAGTAAAGAAGTATTTTAAACTCAATAGAAAAAGAACAAAGTCAGTTTTTTCCCAACTAGTTTTAGAATCGCCATTTGAATAGTAAATAAAAATAAATAATTTCATTTGTATTTATACTTTCCAATACGAACTGCAGCTGGTACCAATTACACACCATCTCATTTGTAATCTTTCATAATTAAGTTTAATAAAATCCTTGAAGGCAGCTTTAAATGGGGCTGATAAGGAATTCTATCCATATTCCAAAATATGGGCATGTTTTCTCTTTCTTTAAATTTCTGGAGTTTTAGGAAAGAAAGTTGCCTTCCAGGTAACTTTGGGTATGTGAATCTGTATTGTTTTTTAAACTAAGTTTAAAAAGTAACCTCATAACTGTTATAATTCAGTAAATCAATTTGCATTACAAATCCTTAGATAAAAATTTGCTAGTTAGTGTATTAGACTCAAAAATCACAAGCAATTTTTTTTTTTCTTTTCTTTTCTTTTTTTTGAGACGGGGTCTCACTCTGTTATCCAGGCTGGAGTGCAGTGACGTGATCTTCACTCACTGCAAGCTCTGCCTCCCGGGTTCACGCCATTCTCCTGCCTCAGCCTCCCAAGTAGCTGAGACCGCAGGCACCTACCACCACACCCAGCTAATTTTTTTGTATTTTTAGTAGAGACAGGGTTTCACTATGTTAGCCAGGATGGTCTCAATCTCCTGACCTCATGATCCACCTGCCTCGGCCTCCCAAAGTGCTGGGATTACAGGCGTGAGCCACCGTGCCTGGCTGCAAATGTATTTTCTTACATGTTTAACTTGTGACATTTACAGCTCTTAAAAATAAGGTCAGCTAAAATTGGATAAAAATTGAACATGGAAGAATAAGTCAAAATATTCGTATGACAATGTCATAGTGAAATTGTATCTTGATGTTACTTTATTCTCATCAATAGTAGAAAGTAGTCATACATTTTCATGTATAGAAATCTAGAAAAAGCTCATTCAGCACTAAAGACTGAAAGTACTACAGATACTCCATAAGTAAGAAATAAATATTTAGCCACTTGTTGAGTGGCTAAATAATAAACTGCTTATCATAAGGTTCTGAAACAATTTTTTTTAGAAATGTCACAAAATCCATTTTCGCTGTTTTATTTAATGAAAATCAATCGTCTTGATGTCTATAGGAACAGACTATAAGGAAATCATTGCTATAATTGTGAATAAAAAAGCCATGCTTCTTTAGGAGAAAAGCATGGCATCTATATACATATGTACACACCTGCCCATGCACACAAAGTTATTGAATTTGATCTCTAAATGCTTCTATAAAATATTTCCTAAGATAAAGAATGAGGAACTCGTTACATATAAAAAATATAACTTCTAAGAATGGTTAAAGAGAAAAGATAAACTGTGACTTCTAGGAATGATTAAAGAGAAAAAATGTACGAAATGAAATAATTTGGTTTGGTACTTTTTCTGTAGTGTTTAGTGTTAATACACACACTTCTATTAGTTAACTTTGCTCCTAAAGTCATCACTGGCAGGACTCTGAGCAGAGAATTACTTTACTTGTTACTTAATCTGCAATACTAATAAAAGAATGGCTTACTTAAGACCAATATGAACTTCAATATTGAACTGCTTTAAAAAAAAAAAAAATCTAGCCAGATACTTGATTTTGTGGTTCCTTAATACAGCTTTTGTTTCCTCATTTTTCTAGGACTCTATGATTTTACTTACTTTCTAAATGTGATTTTGGTATCCTTACTCAAGTTTTTTCTTGAGCTAAAGTTATACCAATTTCTTATTAAGTGATATTTCTTTTCATATGCTGTTAAATTACTATGGGATAACTTTCCCATATGTATGTTTAAAGGCTTTATCTGCTGATAAGTTGGGATAGAATATATGTTTAATTTATTTTTGCCTGAATTATTGGTTAACTGGTTGAGCCACCCTTAGCTGTATTTGTTTGTTCTAAAGAGGAGTTGAGACCAAGCCCATAGTTAGGGTATTCAGCCAGTGATGAAAATATACAGTATATGCATTACTGTAGATGCTTAGTGAAACTCTTTAAAATAAAACATTTCTATTAATGCAGTATTACTATCTATAACCAAACTCCAAAATGATTAACTGACATGTGTATGGGTGTGTGTAATTTTATTTTGTTGCTACAATATAAATCTTTAAATTATTAATATTATTATAATGGAGATCACTACCAGTTTGTTCACATTCTTCTGTTTAACCATGATTCAGGGAATTAAATTTTAAAAAATTCTTAAGGTATTAAAGGTATTATCAATGCAAAATTAGTACTTTAGATTTGGAAAAACACGTTATAGAGCACTTGAATTAGTACTGTCTTGTAGCAGCAGTTGACATAATGAAATAATGCCTAAACTGGAACCAGTATGCATATTTAAAATGATTTAAAATAAAGGATAAAATGGAGAAAACCACAGATAGACAGCAAAATTTTGTCTTTTTAAATTTTACATTTTGCCAAAGAGGAGTCCATGTGAAATCAGTATACATTTCATTTCCCCCAAAATGAAGAGATTTGAAACATATTTTGAGACAAATCTTGGGTTTGGGTTGCACCTGAAACCTGATTTCTTTCTAAAGAACCACATGTTAAAAGCAGAGGCCCTCAGTGGTTCACAGAAGACCCAGCCCCCATTAAGGCCTGAGAAACTGGATTCTCTTCCAGCTCCTTACAGAGTGTAAAACATACAGAAGATGATTTTGGAGTGCCCTTGGGGCATACCATAAGAAGGACCTAAACAATTGAGGGACTTGAATTCTAAGTCATCTTCAAGAAAGGACTTCCCTGGCTAGTCAGGCCCCACCTGGGGACATCTAGCCTCAGGAAACACCAAGCTCCTTGGTGGCCTGGTCCAGGTGAGATGCCTCCCTGCAGAGGTATCCCTTGTGCTCCAGGAGGGGCAGTTATGCCCTGTGCTTCATCCTCTGCCTGGGCTATAGGCTCTGGGCCAGACCTGGTTTCTGCAAGCATATTTTTGCAACTTACATGCTCTAATTCAACAAATAAGAATATCTTGCACCTGATAATGATTCACACCCTAACTTGATAAAAGCCATTCTGAAAGCAACTGAATACATCAGTTCATTGAATCTTCATACCAACCTTTTGCTAGAAGAAAAATGAGAAAACCAAGTTTAAGGTTTAGTCAGTTTTCAAATCCTCTGCTAAGTCTCTTGCTCCTTCCTCTACTTCAAGCCACGTCCTCAGAATACAAGCAAACTTATTTTAGAAAGGGAAAAGTGAAACTTGGAGATCTTTTTGTTTGTCATAGAGGATGGGAGGTTTTATTGTTAGAATAGGAAGAGGAGCATGTGCGAAAGCATTGTCCTAATAAAATAACTTGTTTCACAAATTATCTACTTGGGAAGACGAGGCAATGGCATTTCTAGGATTGTGGGGAAAACGGCCTGTTTTAAATTTTGGTCTTATGAAAATATCTGGGAGAACCCAGTCCTCCCATGTTCCTTGGTCTTAAGGTTTCTTTTCACTATAAGCTTTGCAAATTTTCCTGAGTTTATTATAGGAATTTTATCAACAATGATAATTCATCATTATTATCTGAGAATTATATATTTTACAGAATTTTAAGTGATGATTTCTACCGTAGGAGTATTTTTTTTTATTTTGTTTGTACATTTTACTCTGTGTGACTTTTGGAGTTAAATTAATTTAGCAGTTTGTTTCCATGAAGGCTGTTTGAAAGCCTATAATTATCGAGTTACAGCTTTTACATGAATTACACAAGTCTTCTTTTCTTCATTTTTTACATCTCTTTATGTAATTCTTTAGTTTCTACTAAAGGTGTGCTATTTTATAACAATGCTTTAGACAATTTATGAAGTTAATATAAAGAGTATATAATTAATCTGGTAGTTGCACTGTTCTCTTTACAAGAAATCCCTCTATGATATAATGAAACATAGGTTCATCTTGATCTCAGGTTCAGTTACAGGCAGGAACTTAACACTTGGTAAAAGTTTTATTTCTTATGAATCCCTTGAAGATCATTTTAAGATACTGCTTATGTAGTTAGAAAATGCATTCCATTAATTGTCATCTTTTAAAAGCTGGGAGACTTTTAAAGTCTCGATTTGGAAAATAATACTGTTCCTGGAAAGAAACAAATATCTACAAGTGTTAAATCATGGTGCTAAAGACAGTGTTAATAAAGTTCGAGAGTGGGAAATATTTTCCATCACTAATAAGCATCCATAAAATAGGATATTTCTTATTTTCATTAATAAGAAAACATAATTTTTATACCCTGAAAATAAATTCAGATTGGATTTTAATATTAAAATCAATAGCTATTAAAAAATTAGACATTAATGAGCTAGATTTATCAAAGGACTACCAAAAAGCAAGTCCAGCCTGCTCTAAAAATTAAGAATTTTTTCAAGTAAAGAAGGTGCATGTAATGTCATGAACTCTAAATAACTTTGTGGTTTCTAGTTAAGTTTAGATCTCAGCATCGCCCTACCAACAAATTGTTTAACATGTTTGATTTAACGGAGTTTTCTCAATTTTAAGATGGGACAATCATAATACCTCCTCCAGGCTGCTAGGCAAGTTAAGAAGTTAACATACATTAATACAACGTCCAGCACATAATAAACAACTAATAAATGTCAGTGTTTATTATCACCATTATTAAAACTACATATAGGCCGGGCGCGGTGGCTCAAGCCTGTAATCCCAGCACTTTGGGAGGCCGAGATGGGCGGATCACGAGGTCAGGAGATCAAGACCATCCTGGCTAACACGGTGAAACCCCGTCTCTACTAAAAAATACAAAAAACTAGCCGGGCGAGGTGGCGGGCGCCTGTAGTCCCAGCTACACGGGAGGCTGAGGCAGGAGAATGGCGTGAACCCGGGAGGTGGAGCTTGCAGTGAGCCGAGATCCGGCCACTGCACTCCTGCCTGGGCGACAGAGCGAGACTCCGTCTCAAAAACAAAAAAACAAAAAACAAACAAAAAAAACTACATATAACTTTAATTTTGTTTGTGTAAAAGCAGTGTGCTTGCAGGCAATTCCTCATCTATCAAAGTAGGATGTTCATCAATCAAGGCCAAAGTAGAGTTCATTTTCTGTAATCTAAAAGTATGATTTGATGCATTTAGCAATCCATGAAGAAGCAAAATAGAGTTTTCATGAAAAATTTGTGTCCTGCCACACAATTTTAGTGAAATAAAAAGCAGACCCTAGTGCTGCACCCTATCCCCACATGGGAGGGTAAATAGTAGAAGCTCCAATTCTTAACTACTTCCCCGGCGCCGCCTTAATAATGGAGTAGTACACCCTACCTTGATAAAAGCTATTCTGAAAGCAACTGCATTTATTTTACCTCCTGTGCTATTTGCGGAGAAGAGCTGAACAGTAGTTTGTTTTGCCTGGAATGAACTACTTTATGAATTTTAATGTGTGATATAATATTAAAAGCTAAACCAGGATTAAAGAAGATTTTTTTTGTACTGAGCTAAAATAGTACTTAGTAGAGTGAGGTATAAAAGATTTTTGTTTCCATTTTTACCTGGGGAAAAATTCAGCTTTCATATTTCTGAAAAGCTGTCCAAGTCAGTTTCCCTTAAGCAATAGCTTGTGTTTAGGAAAAAAAATGTGATTCTAGAATTCTAATAGCTTATCTATTATAAGATGCCTATCTGGGCCAACTAGATGGTAAAGAAGAGCTTTCCTACATATTTTAAAGTGAGTAATACAGAGATACTTTCTAATTTTGTAATCATTAAAATTTTACCCTCACATTCATTTAAAAAAAAAAATTTCTTATATACTTCTTTTTCACTTTTGATTGTGTTGGCTACTAGGAAATGATTTTTTAAAATAATTTAGAATTGGTGCTTGATTGTAATTGCTTTATAGTAAAAAAAAAAAAAAAAAAAAAAAAAAAAATTAACCAAAGAAGTTTTTAGAAACAAAGTCACAGGGTTGAAACAAATGATTATAACACACCTCAAAGATAAATTCTTAAACATCCTTTTTACAAAATAATGAAAATTATTGTAAAAACAGATCGAAAGACCAACTTTCCAAAGTCTGTTCTTTTAACTGTTGCTTAGCAGATTGCTACCAAGGATATGTTTCTTCAGTGCACTGGACTTGGTGCCCCCATTTCCATAACATTCAATTTTCAAAATGATTGAAATGGCTTTTCTTTTCCCTTTCATTTAAGCAGTGAGAAAAATAGGTATTAAAAGGGACCCCATGGGGTGATCAAATCTATCCCTCTGCCTCAAAGCAAGACCACCCCAGAGCAAAGTTTCCAATCTCACCAAAGCAACTTTGTAGGCAATTTATGATAATGCGTTAACTCTTCTGGCTCTTAAAGTGGTGTTTAGCAGATTATTGCTTCAAAGCCCTGTATGTGTTCTAGTGGCCTCCAGTCATTAATATATCTCTATGAGTGCCCTTGCTTACTAGAGTGGCAAAGCTAGAAGGGGAACTCTAGAGAGGAAGCGGATGAGGCCCCACCTTTGGTCACCCGTCCTGCCTTACCTGCTGTGTCCTCTTCAGGCCTGCGGGCCAACTATTTCCCAGCATTATCTTTTCCATGCTTGGAAAGGTGGTATCGTGGTGGAAGCATCTACCAACTTTCTCAAGATAAGCAAGAGGTGAATTATTTTGCTAATTGGCCAGAACTTAGGATTCAGCAGGCACATTTTAAAGAGGTCTCCTATTTATGCTTTAAGTACGGAGAATTGAATCACCGAATATTTTAGGAACAGAGTAAAATAAATCTCAAAGTCCTGCAGCTTGACTCAAAGGCTATATCATTTAATGCCAAAAAAAAAAAATCGTTTGTTTATTCTACAGGGTACTTCATTTTCTATTTTCATGGTTTATGTGAGAAATTGTCCAGAATGATAAGTTTCTAGAGGATAGAAACCTGGGTTCTGTTAGGTAACCAAAGAGATGAGGTCCTTAAGGGATTAGTTTGCTGGAAGAACCATGGTTTTGTATCTGTAGTAATTTTTCATTTATATTTTCATCAGTTTCCCAGTAAAAAATCAGCTACATGGTTTTTATGTAAATTTTCCAGGCTAGTTCATACTACTGTGTAATAAAAAATAAATTTGGAGTTTTAAAAATGAGTAATAGTGTCAGTACATTTTGAAGTTGAGATTTGATTTCACCTTCTAAAATTTTGTGGCATTTTACTGCAGATACCTGCTTATCACTATTACTAAAGGCATTGATAGTGATTTTTCGCTCAAGATTGTACTTTTTGAATATATTAGTAAAGTCACTGATTATATATTTTGTGATGCTTACAGTAATATTTTATTAAATATTGTGAAGCATTATCTTATTGTGTGGTTTCACAAGTCAAAAGGAAATAGTTATATACAGGGGTGCCTGGAAAAGATGAAATAATTACACAGAACAGCTTGGACATGCACGTGTAAAATGCAACCAGCCTTTATGATAATTAAGCAAGGCACTCTACCTGCTTCATGGATGGATAGAAGATTTAAATATGCAGTTCTGCAAATGGCTTTGTTATGGAAGATTTTTTAAATGAAACATAAGAGGAAAATGCATAAAAATAGTCTAAAATTAAAAAGGCCATAGTATGTAATAGCTATTAGTGATGCAATTGTCTATTAGGCAACGGGCACCCAGTGAAGATACAGCACTGTGCATTATGATTTTAATTGTGAATTTCCTTTGTTAGGATTGCAATGGAAGGTAATTGGGAGACAATTAGTTTAGGGTTTTCAAGTCTTTGAAACTATTTCGTTTTCCAGAAAACTTACTTTATGGCATTATAATTCCTGGTTGTCAGCTGGCAGTTGCTGTCATATTACAGATGCAATCACCTGTGACAGTGTGACTTCCTTAACTTAAGCAATCTGATCTCAGGGCAATAACTAATGTTGAATGACTGCACTGTTGATCACCTTGATCATAAAAGGAGCAACAGTGTCCAGTTTGGATGCTGAGCCTGAGAAGCTTCAAAACAATTTAGCCAATGAAAAATGACAGCCATGTTCAAAATGTTTTGTAGGTGAAAACAGCTACTATTGCCACTGAGAGGAATGGGAAACCAGAGAACAATACCATGAACATTAATGCTTCCATTTATGATGAGATTCAGCAGGAAATGAAGCGCGCTAAAGTGTCTCAAGCACTGTTTGCAAAGGTTGCAGCAACCAAAAGCCAGGTAAGAGCCTCTGTTAGGCATTGAGAACGTTTATCTGTGTTGCCCGTGGAATTTTCATTAAAAGGAGTGTCTATTTTCAATATGAACTTGCATCACGGAGAGGCCTCTATGTCTAGGATTATTTCCAGAGCTCTAAAATGAAACAATATTCAAATTCAGGTTATAGGCACTTGGTATTTTTTTTTCCAGTAGCCACTCCCCAGACCAAGGATTTTACGGTAAATCCCCAAGTCAGTTAATAGGTATTTTCAGAAGGATATCATAATGGATAGTCAGTTTCTTAGTCTGGTCTATTGTATAGAATAAATAACCTGAATTACTATTATTTCATTATTGCTTAGATGATCTTGATGTTTTTTCCTACTAAAATGCTACAAAACTTTATACAGTTTGCTCTGTTCCAATTCAGCCATCTAATGTGACATTGGTGGACTAGTGGTGAGAATAGTTGCCTCTCAACTCAGCTGTCTGCAACTATTAAATACACTTATTAAGACAAACTGATACACACAAACATACCTCTTTGCATATTAATGATTTTAATTTTTCTGTGGAATATACAAGACGCACAGATTGATTACAAGTTGTCCAACTCTGAATTACAGCTGAATAGACTTGAATTGGAAAAGTTGTAAATTTCTACCAAACTAAATAAAAAAGGATAGATTGTATAGTCTTTTATCAGGATAATTGTCATATATTAATAATTCATATTCATCAAAAGTGGAATCATCTACATGAACAAACTTAGTTATCTATAAACCCTTCTCCAAAGCCAAGAATACTTTTTAAAGGACCAGAAGAACACTAAACTCTTTTCCCCTTTGAAAAAGGATTTGATAACACTGTCAAGGTGAGATTTAGAGGCAAATAGGGACTCCAGGTAAGAGTTTAACAACTTGAAATTTTACACAAGTGTATTTTCATTATCATTAATGAATCCTAAAAAAGCCTGGCTGTTGTCAACTTCTGATAAAATACACAATTGTGGGAGTATTTATAATACGATATATTTGTAACATAATAATCTTTTCAGATTTTCCTAAAGTTTTACCCTATCGACATTTGTAGTGTTACTTGACAGGAGTTTTGCTTTAGAAGAATGTTGTTCTTGTTTAAGTTATAGGCTTGATGAAATACTTAAGGGATATCTTGGAAATGTTATATAAAAATGATTAAACTCAAGCTGTGGACTGTAAAAATTATAGCTTTATAGGCCACATGCCTGCCTACCCTTCAATCACTGTCAAAGTGATAATTTCTACAATAATATGTTTCTTTTATTGTGAGATTCTAAACATCAAGTGCTGTTTAAACATTAAACTGAATTGTTTATGTTAGTGCTGTACTCAGCGTGTCATACATCAGGCCACCGTAATCTCTCATGGAATGTAAAATTCTGTCATGAATCATGGCTTGTATATCGGAAATTACTGTAATTTTGATTGGAAATTACAGGGCTCTTGAAATGTTTCTAATTATGATAGAATGTTAGAGCCGCTTTAAACCTGTGTGCTTCTTCCGATGTCTTCATTTACATGCCAAGACTATGCGTTAAAGAGAAATGTCCTAGTCTCACTTTACCCCCCACCTACTTGCTCACCCCACACATTCTTGTTTTGGCTCTTTAGCCTAATTATGATGAGGATCTCATATTTAAATATACATTATCTTGCCTTTCTTTCTGATTCTACATTTTTTTTTCTGACCTGTCCAATCACCAGTAATAATCAGATTGCATTTCTACAAAAGCCACTTTCCCTAAATCTCCAAAATGGAGAAACTGGACATGTATCATTATAGTAAAGGTTAGCTTTAAAACAAAATTAATATTATAACTTCTTAATAACCATATTTAGTTGTCTATCACCTGTCATTTAATTCAGTCTACCCCCACCCCCTGCCGTCATTTTCCTTTCTGATTCCTTTTGATTCATAGTTCCTTTGCTATCTTTGACTTCATCCTTTTAAATGATACCCCAGGTTCTCCCCAACCTGGGCTGGGTACTGATTTTGGAGCTATTTGGACAGTAGCAGCAATTGGCTAATAATGTCATGCAGGTGATGTTCTAAGCCGTTTTAAACAACCTGCTCTTTGTACCCGGTCCTACACAACTCCTTATGGGCCTCTGTGCCAGCACTGTAAATAAGCAAATTCCAAGCATCTTCTGTGATGGTGTGTTTCCCAAAACCCCCACAGCTTTTAGCTGATGACTCATTACTGTTTGAGAGAAAATCAGAGGGGCCAATTGTGGGCTATGGGAATCAAGCAGACTATTAACTTTATTCCCTTGGAGAGTTATTCTCAACTTCTGATTTACTCCAACGTCCTAGTACAGCATTTTTGTAGTCTTGTCTTAGTTGTTCAGTTTAATGTTAGCACTACCCTGTTTATGAAAATATGTTGAAAGACTGATGATTGCTTAAAAAATTAGTCCTAAACCTGTGTATATCACTAACAAACCCGATTTAATAAGGAAAAGTGGCCGTTTGCTTAGGTTCTGTTCTCATGCTATGATGTTTTGTGAAGGAAACAGAAAAACTAACAACAACAACAACAACTTCAAATCAGACTGACATTTTTAATGGTCAAAATGTTGCACTTCTGAAATAGATATTTAGACCTCAGATGTGTGCCAGGGCTTGCAGCAGTTCCCCAAGACAAAATGTGTGTGAAGCCAGAAGAACCAGAGTCTCTTCTGTCTCAGCCCCTCTACCTCTGCCTCTGTGTCTTGCCCTGGTTGTCTGGGTTGACTTAATCATCATGTTCTTTGTGCTAGACCCTATCATACATTATAGATTATCTGCATTAATTTAGTAACCCTGTGAGCTATTATTTTCTTAATTTCACACATGAGAGTTTCTTAACAATAAATGTACAGCCAACTCCAAATTCTCTTCATTTCTCCTATTTTAGACTGTCTTTAGGGTTCAAGGCAGCATCATCATCACTGAAGTACTACCCTGATCTGGGGAAGAGGGATTAGGGACAGTGGTCTTATTGATAGTGCAGACAGTGAGGGCTTTCCTTTCTTCATTGACATGTTCGTGGAACACAAGGTTCTTACCACACAAGGTTCTTACACAGAGCCTTCAGAATCCAGGCTCTATCATACTTTATGGAGGTGGGTGTACAGGGTGGAGGAGTCAAAGGAGGTCAGCTCTGATCCAGATTGTGTCATAGGTGCTATAATATTGGGAAATTTTAACTTTTTAGCCCAGGATTATTTTAACATAGAAGGCACATGCTAGAGCTTTTAAATTATATAGCACTGTACCCAAATGGTAATGTTTCATAATGTGCTAAGCAAGAGGTTCAGTCCTCCACATGGATAAGAGATTTATTTATCATGTATTTGTGTATCATAAATACCTTCAATTTTAAAAGGTAAAGCGTGCTCTGTAGTGACTAATGCACAGAGTATTTTCTGTAAAAGAAACCAACTCATATGGATTCCGCCATTTCACGTGTATTGTCTCTTCTCTTCAATGAATAATAGATATGGAATTGTTTTTAACTCTAATAGAAATGTCTGAATAAAATATGCAAGTAAAAACTGAAGGTAGGCTACTTTTTGTGCTTGGTTAGGAAAGCAGGCTAATGCAAACTTTAAAAAGATGATATGCTTTAAACATAATGTGAATAGCTACAAATGAATACACTTTATATTCTGGGTATTCAAATAAGCAGCAGTTTTTCCAAGTGAATCATATTGGAATTTTATCAAACATTTAGTCTGATAACATTCAAATAATTATGAGAGCAGAATTTGCTAATTTTACTGTTTTAAAAAAAATAGTTGATTTGAGTAATAACCATCACAGTATCAAGGTTCAGTTACTGTTCATTGGTTATAGTGTTTTCATATGGGAGATGGAAATGGAATTTTTTCCTTAATGGTGGCAGATGTTGGAATCTAATTTTATTCCACAGCAAACCCCTTGAGAGCTCTGAGACTTAAGGTGTGTGTCCAGCAAGGGGACATTAGCAGCACCGTAGGCCTTGCCTTGTACACTGAATTGTTACATTGATTTTCATGTTTGCATAGGTGGAGCTTGCAGATACATAGCGCAGTAAGACAGTAAAGGGCTTTCACAGAACCACACTGCGTCATCACTTGTGCTTAGAAAATAATTTGCTTTAGTGTTTTATTGAACAATGTATTTGTTTTGGGTAAAGCAACTAGCCGATGAAAATTCTATTTGACTAATATACTTTTGATACAATATTTTGCAGTCTGTGAGTTGTAGTACTTTCTGGCTGCTACAGCTTTGGCTGATGAATAGGTATGTTTTTAATACTAAAAAAAAAAAAGCATTTCTGACTGTGCAAAAATAACATGGCTAGTAGAAGAGACCAAATAATTTAAAGCCTTTTCTTTCATCTACTTTTCAGTCGCTTTTGTTTGTCATTGAGATTCATGGCCCCTAGGATGAGAGAGAGGGGAAAACAAGGAAGAAAGAGAGAAAAAGAATACCTCCATTTTCCTTAGGTTTATAGGTGAAGAAAACATCATTCTGACCTTTTGGTTTGGAAATTCTCACACAGTAGTGGATGTCTTAAATGCAAGTAAGAAATATATAACAGGCCGGGTGCGGTGGCTCACGCCTGTAATCCCAGCAGTTTGGGAGGCCGAGGCGGGCGGATCACAAGGTCAGGAGATCGAGACCACGGTGAAACCCCGTCTCTATTAAAAATACAAAAAATTAGCCGGGCGCGGTGGCGGGCGCCTGTAGTCCCAGCTACTCAGGAGGCTGAGGCAGGAGAATGGCGTGAACCCCGGAGGCGGAGCTTGCAGTGAGCCGAGATTGCGCCACTGCACTCCAGCCTGGGGCACAGAGCGAGACTCTGTCTCAAAAAAAAAAATAAATAAATAACTATATATATATATATAACAAATCACTGGGGCTAGAAATAGGGCTAAAAATGTAATTTTCGTTGCTGAAAATAGAGCTATAGTGACAAAATCCAAGAATAAAATCATGGAACCATTGACATTGCATTCTGTATGGTGGCATGCTAGTAAAGGCATCTTTTATTCTGTTAGAATTAAATTACACTTCAGTTTTTAACTCTGTGCTGATTCATTCTTTTGGAATGTTCATGTAACAGACTTTGCTGCGACAGGAGTTCACCTGTGTGGCCTCCTATTTAAGGCATACAGCAGGCCCTGCAGATGTGAGAATCATGGTTTCTGTTATTCCCAGTGCTACATCCTTTTGTAGCAGTCTGTGGGATCTTCACATTGTGGCCTAAGAGCCCCTTCTCTTGGGCAAACGAAGCCTTCTTCATTCACTTGCTAAGGAGAGAACTGCCCCTTTGCATGTTCTCCATCTAAATGTGTAGTGGACACCCTGAGGTAGATACAGCTTCTGTTGCCCTGGACCTACTTGCCTGGAAGAGGAGGAGGCAAGAGAAGTATTTGTGGGGAAAACAAGAAGACACGTAAGACAGTCCAGAGTGTGGTCCCTGCATCTCAGCAGTCTGCTGGTGTTAAGTTTAACACAGATCTTTGGAGGTCCCTGTGCTCCATTCTTGAGTAAGAAGGATATGGAATTCATCAGTCTCCTATTTAAGGTGTTCTATATTAGTAGCCATTTAAAAAATCTCTTACATCTTAATGTTGGGAATTCATACTGGATTCCGTTTTCTAAAACGTTGATGTATTTTCGTATTTCTAGTTGAATGCCAAACAGGACTATTAAAATTAATGACTTTAAATATTGACATAATCTAATAGTTTGAAGGTACGTGATTGTATATGATTTTTTAAGAGCTAATTGAGTTTGTGGATCTGAATATGCGTTCTTTTCAGATTTCTGCCTTCTAAAAATAAGTATGTATGTTTTAGAATATCTAGGATTTGATCAACGAGGTCCAGATTTCTTAAATAGAACAGTTGCTTACCTATCATATTTTTGGCTAAAAAGTCGTATCAAGGGGTGATTTATCCCCTAGATACTTGTTGGTATTATCTACTTTTTAAAAAATGAACAGAAGATCGTGTTGCTTCTTTGAAATAATTTAAAATTTTCACCTTTTTCCCATAAATTTAGAATTAACTGAAAGTCAAATTTATTTTCTCTTCGACCCACTTAATAAGCTTAACTGTTACAAATATAGACATAACTCATTAAGCCTCATTTCTCCATCTTTAGAAGATGTCATAAGAAAATTTTTAGACCAGATTTGAAGAGAATTAATTTGTGAATATTGAGCCAGCTTTAAGGAGGTTCATCATGTGAGGAAGCACAAAGAAGGTCATTGCAAGAGTGGTCCCTTTGCAGCAATCCAGCATATATGTTCTGAAGCATGGCTATGCCAACTATATATTCATAGAACCTGCTTTAATATGAGAGCACCTTTTGCCCTAAAATGTTAGTGTAAGCTGAAAAGTGTAAACTAAGAATATTCTCTAACGTTTTCTCTTTTTGGAAGCTCTTCTATATTCAGCTTTGTCAGTTGAGTTCTTCAGGACAGGTTCGGGTGGGCACTACTGAAAGTAGGGGAAACAGCAAATCAACAAGGTTTCACTCTATCAGG